>NC_143440.1:21316060-21619090 GCF_987193195.1 Phasianus colchicus
TAAATTTAAGAAGGAAAGATTTTAGTTTTAATGGAAGGAAAAATATTTTTTAAGTAGAATTGTTATGCTTCTTGTAAGTAATCCTGATAATTCGGGGAAAAATACATAAAGTGAATGAAATCAAGCTAGATTTTTCATGTATTGAAAACGCTGATTCTTTAGAATGTAGTTTATCAAACACATTTAATAGCTTGCTCTGTCATGAAAGCAAACACCCTGAAATCCGAAATAATTTTTAGAGATATAAAGGTGATATTTTACCTCCTGATAATGAAGTGAACCTTAGGTCAAACCAGAACAGAAATTATTCTAACTTCACAGAGCAAAGTTGCTGAATGATGGAGATTGCATGCTTGTTGAATGACAAAAATAACTCTGAAAATGTATTTTTGCAAGAAAGAAATTTATTGGTCTTCTCTATTGTTGCGATTTTGTAAGCTTTAACGCTGATTTAAAAAAAAAGAAAGAAAGAAAACAATACAGAAAATTGTAAAAGATAAATATTAGAGATTTCTTTTATCTCTCTTATGAGAGTGGAGATAACTGAAAAAAATTTTAAATTATAGGCTGTTATAGGAAATCTTACAAAATCCTTCCAGAATTTGAATTTCTATTCAACTAAATCCTTGGTGTTTTCCTTGAAAGTGCAATAGTACAAGGAAGCGTACGCTAAAGTATTGGAGGGTTGAAGACATAGCAGACAAGGATTCTTCTGCCTAGAAATTACATAAAATGGAAAATAAGAATCTATACAATTAATATAATGAAGGAGCTGAGTAAAAAAAATTATTTCCATAATTTAAGAAACATAAATTATTAGTAGTATTGTACATGTTTTTAAAAAGTGCTTTTTGTTAATGCCCAGCAAACTCATTGCTACAGGCTTCTTTTGGATCTCAAAGTAAGAGTGGATTCAAATAAGGCTTAGTCAGATCTAAGAAGTCTAATGTTGTCTTAAAAATTAAAAAATAAAACAGAACAGCATGGATGCAGTCCACTGATTGCAGAAGCATAACCAGGCAAACATGGCGTATGCTTTTTTCATCTATTCAGCTATTTTGTCTTTATTAATGTAGTAGTCCAGAACAGGATCTATTATACAATGGAGGATATTAACTATACATTTCATGCGTCTTCTACTATATTTTCTGAAGAGCCAGGCATGCCTCATGAGTATATGGGAAATCCCCTGAATAAAAGTTATCTACCTAAAGAAAAAAAGAAATTTCTATCTCCGCACATTTTGTTGCTCATTTCCTTTAATCTAGCAGAGCATGCTTTGAATATCCAAGGATTTGTTTATGCATAGGACATTGAAATACCTGAGCAATATAGAAACAGTACCTGAATGTGGAGGCAGTGCTTCTCACTCTCTTCTTAGTCTCTTAGATCTTAGTTGGGAATTAGTATGTTCAGTAGATACATTATTGCCATTGTGTCAGAGAGGAAGCTTCCTTTTATCCCTTTTTTTTTTTTTTTTTTTTTTAATAGCAGATGATATCACTTGTAGAGATTCCAGGAGATCCATGAGGTGTAAAGTAAACCTATACTGAAAGTAGAAAAAATCACAAACATTTTTTTAAAAAGAAAAAAAGTGATCATATCTCTTTCTGAGGAAAGAATTTGATAAGTGTTTTTCTTGGAAGGATGTACCCTATCTGTAAGTTCTTCAGTACTGAGAACATCCATCAATGATCTAGAAAAACATGGAAAGGACTACAGGGTTTTCTTGTATTTCAACACTTTGTAGACAACTAGGCTATTTACTGAATGTATCAGATAGACAAACCTGTAGATGACATTTAGTTCTTTCTTCCACCTTTTGTGAGGAGGGAAATTTGTGTATACCCTTTCTGTGGATGAAGGATTTTGTGTGTCTTTTGCCTCAGCTTTTAAATTCTTCAGTCTGAAGAGCTCTTCTACTGCAGTTATGAATGACAGCAGATAGACATTCATATGCTCCTATCTGTCTGAAATCTTGAAGGTTCTGATTTCTCTTCTGCATCAAATAGTTATTTGTAAAGCTGAAGATAAAAAACAAATCCGTACTCCTTTAGGAAGTAAAATAGAACAAAAACATAGAATTACACTTCTGCATCTGTATATGGATTTTAAACTATACTAATTTTATACATAACAGTTGTTCCAAGCAGACTCTATTTACAGTACTCCTGTAGTTAGCAAGACATTGATATTCTCTGGCAAAGTTTCCATAAGAAAACCTGCTATTGTGGTGCCTCAATGTAGTGGATCAGTCATATGTTGTTATGCTTTTGGAACATTAATTTTAGCTCTTGTATGTAACTAAAACAAATTCTAGCTCTTTTTTTATTATTTAAAGCTAGAAATTTAAAAAGAGACAATATCAAAATTTGTATAAGAAGAAGAAAATCCAAATATCTCACATCCAGAGCAGTTGAGTTTGAATATTTTACAAAATGACCTAAGACCTTTCTGTGAAGTAGAACAGAAGTAGAAAACGATGATCCTAAAGGTCTGATCCTTTCTAGTTATAACATCAATGCAAATGAAGAGAAATCCAACATCTTTAAAAGTTATGCTATGATGAAGTGAAGAAATATCTTTGTGTTCATGATATATTGGTTGCGTTTGGCTCTCTACTTCTAACAGAGCCATTCCATAACAATATTTTTGCAAAAATTTTTTACAAGGGCTTCAGTTTCTGCTGTTATTTAAACAAACAAAAAAACACATTAAAAATGTATTAACATAGTAGTGTGGTTTGAGCTGTAAGTCAACATGGCGTGACTGGTCACAAACATGACAGTACCAAACCCAAATGGAAAAAAAAACTAAAACGGGGCAGATCACTTTATATGTGGAAATTTTATCAGCTAGCTTACAGTTATCCAGATTCAAGCAAGAACTAGATTTTGATCCAGAGATAAGAAAGTCATCAGAAGTTTGTACTCCAAACTTTTGAATGGAGTATGTAAACCTGGATATAGAAGCATTTAAGCTTAAAGGGATCCATACTGAAATATACTACATCATAAGGGTTGAAAAAGTTTCAAGAGTTATAAAAATTATTTACATAGATTAGAAGCTGGAGAAAACAGTTCAAGATGTAGTATCAGGATGGCCTACAGTATCCAAGCAGAGGTCTGTTAAAAGGAAAGATAACTTTCTGAACGGCATCCCTGGATGGCAGAGGTGAGGTGGGGCTGTGTTTGGATGTACATGGAAGTTATTTGTCTTGTAGTAAAATGTTTGTGTAGTTCAGCATGACAATTGTATTACATAAGTTTTATAAAAAACAGTTTTTCTCAGAAGGTAGTTTGCAAGATTCTCTTAATATTATAAAATATATTGTCCATTTAACAGTCGTTAAAAATTCAATAATGGCTGAGCTCCCATATATTGCTTCAATAAACTGCAATCTCTTCCATAAAAGAGTTCAAATAATCATTGTAACAGGAAAGGCAAGCTCAGCTACAATGTGACCTTCATAATTGATGGATCTGGATTTAGGGTAATAGGAAAAACATAGATGAAGATAAAAACATGTACTAATTTTTTTTCTAACAGTTCAATGCAAGTACAAGAATTGATAGGAAAACATGGTGTGCAAAACTGTCCAGTTATAAAATGGAATAAGCTGTGGGAAAATATTTTGATTAAGTTCACTCTTGAAAATTTACTCTAATGATAATGAAAGCTCTCAATGATTAAAAGTCATTTTAACTTATAGATTGTGTATTTCTATGATACAGTTTTACAGATTCTATTTTACATATGTATGAATAATCTAAATTTTGTGGCAATATTGCTACAGTACAGCTGAGCAAAATACTTACTCAGCATTTATTCCAATCTTTGGAGATAACCTGACTATATTTTATGGAGCTGGTTATGATTAAATTCACTTTTGTTCAGTATATAAATCATTTTTTAAATGTAGCTTAAATAATTTTTCTTTCTTTCATGGAATGTCTCAATATCCTGTAACACTCCTAAACTGTATTGTGCCTGTGTTGTTTGTATTGAGCAGAAAATTGTTTGACTGGACTACATTTATTTCTACTTTAACTATTCAACAGTAATGTGATGTTCCAGATTATTTCAATTTAGCAACTCCCCATCTGAGATGAAAATCTGAGTGGACAGACAAAAGCGTATAAGGTTAATCTGTTTTTATCAATGAATGGCAATTCTCCAGTAATCTTGAGTGAAACTGATAGAAAGGAAAAGCACATAATTTTAACACATAGTATCTAGATATTGCAGCTGTAATATATGCATGAGATCATTTGTAGATGAAACAACTTGCTTTGAAATCTGGGAAAGCAGATTGACAAGGACCCACTTTGATTTTGAATTTAACTGTAGAAAACAAATGTATAATAATTACATTTAAATGGTTAAATACAAAACAAAATGTAAACATCAAGTAAATCCTCAAATTATTTTTAATGAGAGGTAAAACTTATTGTTTCTGATAGTCCTAATTTATGCCCACAGCAGAAAAGAGGTCAGGCCTACCTTTAATTGTTATTTTTTATAGTAATTGCCTTGAACAGGGTATAGCCCTGTATAAAATATTTTGGTCTTTAAATTTCATTTTTACAAAAGTAAGCTCTTTATTGTTTTCCTCTTAATTAAAATATTTAAAATCACCATGAGAAGAGAAAAAAATGCATAAAACATTACTATAGTTTTTGATTTTTTTTTTTAAGGATGACCTATTAGTAGGTAGGAAGGTCAATTTTAAAGATAATTACTACAACAGCAATCATGATAATATTAAATTAGGGATTGCATGCAGAAGATATCGCAGGTGTTGTTATAATTTTTGCTACCTGATGGTCTATTAAATTTATTGTTAGACACTTTTCAAATACAAATTTTCTTCTCATCTTGTCTTTTAAGGATTTAAGTTGCTCTTACAAACCATACTCCTTTCAATCAACAATAGCCTTACTAAAGCAGGATGTAAACATGTATATCCATCATAGTAGTTATCCCTTAGGCAAGGAAGAAGCTGTTTCCTTACTAATCTAGTGGTCAGTGGCTCAATGTCCAGATGGAGAACAATGAGAAGAGGTGTCCCTTGGGTTAGTGCTGGGACAACTGCTCTGAAATATCTTTATTAATGACATATTCAGTAGAATTGAATGCACCCTCAGCAAGTCTGCAGACGACACTAAGCTGTGTGGTGTGATTGACACATCTGAGAGATGACATGCCATTCAGAGAGATATAGACAGGCTTGAGCAGTGAACCTCATGAGATTCAACAAATCTAAGTGCAGGTTCTTGCACACAACCCCCACTGTCAATACAAGCTGGAGGATGAAAGGACTTAGGAGTACTGGTGGATGGGTAGCTGAACATGAATCAGCAGTGTGCCCTTACAGCCCAGAAAGCCAACTCTATCCTGGGCTGCATCCAAAGCAGTGTGGCCAGCAGGTCAAGAGGTGATCCTGCCCCTCTACTTTGTGCTGGTGAGACACCATATGAACTGTGTTCAGATATGGAATTCTCGGTACAGGGGAGACATGGATCTGTTAGAGTGCATCTAGAGGAGGGCAACAAAAAAGGTCCAAGGAGTGGAACGCCCTCTCTATGAGGACAGGCTGAGAGAGCTGGGGCTGTTCATACTGTAGAAGAGAAGGCTCTAAGGTGACCTGATAGCAGACTTTCAATATCTCAAGGCGAGCTATAAGAAAGAAGGGGACAGACTCTTTAGCAGGATCTGTGGTGATAGAACAAAGGGAAATGGCTTCAAGCTCAAAGAGGGGAGATTTAGACAGGATATAAGGAAGAAGTTTTTTACAGTAAGAGTGGTGAGGCAGTGGAACAGGCTGCCCAGAGAGGTGGTGAATGCCCTGTCCTTGGAGACAGTAAAGGTTGGGCTGGCCAGGCTCCAAACAACCTGATCTTACTATAGACGTCCTTGGTCATTGTAGAGGAGTTGGACAAAATGACCTTTAAAGATCTCTTCCAACTCAAATAATTCTATGATTCTAATATAATTATTTAATATACTGTTTTGTGGAGAGTGACTGCACTGTCCCTTAATTACACTTGGATATTTCCATGATATGTCTTTCAAACCTGCAATTAGCAACTCTATATGCTGAAAAGCATTAAAAAATACACATCATTGAGTAAAAAGCAAGTTGAGCTCAGTGGCAAGATTCACAAGAAACCAAAATCATGATCTCCATCCTGGCAAAAAAAAAAAAAAAAAAAAAAGAAAAATTATATGAGAAGGTTATTATACTTTGAGAAATAAATTAATAAATCATTTGAATTAAGGTACTTTTACAAATGACTTTGTATGTCTTAGGCATACAAAGTCTTAGGCATTCCTTCAGCTGATAATTCTCAAATTTCACTGTCTAGACTTTCACTAAGATGCGAGATAATAAAAGCTCTCATCTAGAATACTGAAAACAAGCAGAGACTGGATCCTTCTTGGAGCTAGCCTGACACAAAGGTTAAAGTTTCTACTTAGGTTAATGAGTTGATATGATTTAAAAATCAGCATAGAAGAGCATGAATTTTTCTCGTTACTTACTGAATTTGAAGCCAGTTTGATAGTACTCCACAGAGATGTTAAACTGTTATGCTTCTCTTAATTGACAAACAGTGCTATTCTCGTTTCTAATTTCTTTATTTAAAAGGTTGGAGAATTGAAGGAAGGGTGCAAGGTATATTCATAAAAGCTGTGGTTTCCTTAGTAGAGAACAAATATATAGATTAAATTCAATCTGATGCTTCTATAGGACGTAGGAATCAAATCTGCGTATTGATAAACCACTTATTTTTGTTGAGTGAATTCTGGCTAAATTGTAGGTGAACATGCATGACTAATGATTTGGCTAACTTCTGTTTTCAGATTCATTTAAACGTGAATATATCACTTAATTAAATTTAAAAAAAAAAAAAAAAGATAAGAAAAAAAAAAAAAACATAAGAAGAATTTGTAAAGATCTTTTACTCCAGAAAGAATTAATTGCAACTTTAAACAACAAAAAAAATCCCTGCTCTGTTTTTCCAGATAAATGAATTGTATGAACAGGTCATATATCTTTCAAAATTGTAATAGTCATACTCCACTAATGTGAACTTGATTTAATGAAGGAGCTGGATTTCCTTACATAATTAATCCTTTTAAAATATTTTGATAGAATTTATTACATAAGTTATTACAATAAACTTCTTTAACTGAAGAGACCCATATTGGTCTCCTAGAACAAAAGTAAAGCATCAAATTGTGAATTTTAGAGTCTGTGTGGCTCTCTGTGTTTATAAGCTATCAGTTCTCAGCTTTATTTAAAATGGAGTTAGAAAGATCAAAATGGTTAAGGGGAAAAAAAAAATCTGACTTGTTACTTTTGTGATGAAAGCAGTATCTACAACTAGCACATGGTCTATATGCTTAAATAGAATATAAGCAAAGGCATGAGTACTGTGGAAAAAGTGCTAGAAAGAATGAATGAGAATGAAGAGGGCTATCTTCTAGTCAGATGTATACCCAGTTGGAAGTGAATTTACAAATTAATCATGCCTATTGTATGCTGTAACTTTCCATTTTCTAGGTAATTGGAGATCTGAAAGTAGTAATTACATTCTCCTGTCTAGATCTTGTTTGTCTCCCTGGTGGAGTTTTAAAATGCAGTAGTCTGATACATCATGGTGTTTCTGCTATTTAATAATTTTGTAATGCCATTAGAATGAGCTATTCTGATAATAGTCAGACTGAAATGTAACAAAATTAACCAAAAACAACCTCTGTAAAGGTAAACAAATATAAGTATCTTCTGTTTTTGTGTGTGATTCGAGATTTTTTGAGATTCAGTTTTTGTCCAAAGCATTAATAGAATTTTCATAATATGTTTCAAGAATTTATTTTGCTTATGTATGCAGCTAAAAAATTATAGCAAGCATCTAAGTATTATTTTATTTATAAATAGACCACTTCAGTATTATTATTTTTGTTATTGCTATTATTACTACTTTGTTATGGTAATTATTACTATTAATATTTTATTTATAAATACCGTAGTCTAGCGTACTTGTGTAATCAAACTAAAACTTTTGTTCTTAACAGTACTAAATTGACTGCAGATTTCATCTGGTGGGGAGGGAAAAAAAAAAGAAAAAAAAAAAAGAAAAAAAAAAGAAAGAGTTTTCTACCTTGATAATACTGAGAAAGGCCAAAGTCATGTTCCTAAGCAAATATGCCACCTAGAGTCAGTCAGCATGTAGACTGCAGAAGCATGAACTCTGTTGTACTTGTGGTTGTTTTTTCATATGTAAGAAAGAAAATTGGTGTCAGTGCAAATAACACTAGTGTTTTTTACTGTTTTTTTTTTTTTTTTTTTTTAACAGTTATTGTTATCTGGGGGTTGGGGGGAGAGGGGAAATTAGGAAGAAGGGAAAAGTATGGAGCAGTGAATCACAACCTATGAAATTCTCTGTTGGAGAAATTCAATGACAGATGTTCATATTAGTGTTCCAAACAAATTTAATAGGATTGGATAATTCCAAACCTAATAAAAAATGTAGTTGATGCATGATCATATCCAGATGATCAAATCTCATGCTTCTATGTGTGGGCAGACCAATGCAAGAATGGAGGAATTTGCATACAACTCTCCTCTCATGATAAGAAATACATTCCCAGTGTTTCCTTTAGTTTTCACATAAATAAGGGGAAAGAAGTCTTCCTTGTGCATCAGCAAGAGTTATCAGCCTATGATTACATGATAATGATTCTAGGTACTAAATTAGTTGATTACTAAGGTAATATAATAAAATACTAAGTTTGGTTAGGCAAAATCTTCATATTTATTTTCATTTCACTCTTTTTTAAGAAGTAATTTTTCAGCTTGACTAAGTGATTCATGAAACAAGCATTTTATTTAGAAAATGGCATAGTGTATATTTATCACTTTCTGTGAATGTATAATTTTTGAATTCCAGTTTAGATAGTTTTTTCATATGAATTTTGACAAGATAAATTCTAGACACTATAGAAGTTGAAAGATGCTGCATTTTGAGAGTAAAAAAAAGGAAAAAAAAACCATTTAGTTATTTTCTTCTAGTATATACTGTTTTATTTCCTGTAAAATTATACACTGTTCTTTTTGTATTCTGTATCTTCTGAATCTTTTTTATAAATTCCATTTTTCAAATATGCCCTCCAAAAGTGTAAATCCACCTAGGGAAGAAAAACTTCAAGGTTAATGTGCCTCGGACTATCACTCATACAGTATTTCCTAAGTTATAAATTAACTGTATTGTATCCTGATGCTCGTCTCTCACCTCTTTACTCTGACACGACTGATCTTCATATTAGAGTAACCCTATATACCTCCATAATCAAAAAGTGGAGAATAATCTTAGCATCATAATCTTAACCATTATTCTTAACATAATGTTTTCATTAATATCTGATCCAAGACATTCATCACACCAGGAATCATAACATACTAGATTGTTTAGGTCAGCAGCTCCTGTACAGTGTTGATCTACTATTCACACCTGAACTTTGTGGTAAAGTGATTACTACTGTAGTAGTTCATAGGGTCACTCTTGAAGTACTGTCTGTGAAGGCATACAGGTGTGTGTTAATGTGTGACAATATCAGTTAACAATTTATATGTTCATAAACGTAAAATAAACAAAGTAGAAATGCCAAAACAAGGAGAAGAGTCAAGCTTAAAAGTAGGGCATCCAAGGAAGATCAAAACTAGCTCAGGCAAGGTTACTCACATTTATAATCTGAGTATAATGACGTTGATATCGCAAGTTATTTCACATATTATTTTTCTCAAAACTGAACTTTGACACCTGTTTATTATTAATCAGTTAATTAATACCTTCTAAGAATAAATCAATCTTTGGATGTCTCTAAGACCATTAGGGTCTTTTATGATCATCTGACTTTACCTTGTTAGAAGGCTTGTAGATTTTCACCTTCAATTTTTGACATATGGTGGAAACAAAACATAAAAGCATAATTTCTGGAATGTAATCATATTTTAAACATTGTAGGAATTTAAAGTTCATATTTATTTACAACAGTATTTTCCCTCATTTACAGAAAAAGTGTCTATATCTCTTGCAGTAATTGTAAGGAAAATGTCTTTTCCTTTGATTATAATTCACTAATGACAGTAGAAATGTGTTTGTAAAGAACAGCTTACTGGTGTCTCAATTCACCTTGGATTTCTGTTCAAATAAATTAATGCAGTGTTGGAGGAAGCAGCTGACATAAAAAGTACCAACTTAAATTTCAGTCTGTTATTTCTCCATTTGAGCCCAAAGGTGTTATATGTTACTCCCCCACTTCTTGCAGTTACAGTGATGCGAAGAGAGATATTTTCATATGGAGAACGCAGGATCCCAGTTATGTCAGTCAGCTGAGGTACTGTAGAATCTAGAGTTAGTTGGAAAGAACAGATAATGGCACTAAAATCAGTTTATCTCATTACATTATGAAAATATGATATGTTACTATTCTCACAGATACATTTCTTCCTATACAGTATTCTCTGAGATCTTTCAGTGGCATCCTCCTCAGCCAAGTTAAAATCAGAGTGGTCCGAGATCCTACGTATTTTTCCCATGCTATTATGGAACTGTTCTACTGAGAAGGAAAAGTTAAATGCTGTTTCTCAAGGTCTACAGCTCTAATTAGATGGCAGTTCTCCAAGAATTAGGATTTTATTGTAATCAAGGTGCTGGACTTTACTTGGGAAATCTGAGTTCTTTTCTAGCTTTCTAAAACACTCATTATAACCTTGTATTAAGATCATGTCCCTTAAAAAAAAAAAAAAAAAAAAAAAGACAGTGATTACTATTGCTAATTCTCAGAGATTTAGAAATCAAACTTTTTATGTACACATGTTCAGACAACAGTGGTTAAAACCAATGTACATACTGTCTGTTAAAAACAATTAGAAGTTCATAATCGATGTTGCGAAGATCAAACAGGTTACAGTGCTGCACTTAGACAAAATCCTGCATCAGTTGAATGTTAGTCCTACTATTATGTCTCATAGCCACCTTTCTCATAAACAGTTTTCCCTTCTTTTTTTTCCGCTTGCTTTGGCAAGCTATTAGTTTAACTCTTGAAAGAAGATAGCTTAGTTTTCATGTCATTCTTATGCAAGTACTTTAGTCACAAGCAGAAAGGAAAGGAGAAGCAGGAGTCATTGCTTGGAGGATCCCACTAGCTGCATCTAGCTCTGGACTTTTGCAAGTGCAAGAAGGGAAGGAGTAGTAAGACAGGTCTGGTAATCTGAAGTTTGAGATCTAACACATTAGGATGTCTTTTTTTCTTTAGTGACCAAGTGAGCATTAATTTGATTTATGAAGCAGAATGGCAGTTCTTATCATAAATAAAATGTATTTGTAATTAAGATAACAATATATATATCATATAATGATGTTCAGGAAGCCATTAGAAACTTCAGTTGCATAAAGAAAGCAGAAAAATGAATAACAGCAATAATAAAAGTATCTTGACAGCATTTTGTATAGAAGAAATTTTGTTCTGATCTGCAATACAAATTCAACCTGAAGTTAAAATGTATGTGGAAGGAAAAAAAACCTCACAGTTCTGATCTCAAAAGCTTTTCTTAAATGGGTTAATCACATTCACAACAATGTAGTTTGACTAAGAGTTTGAAAACATAAGACTAAATCCTGATTTCAGTACTGTAATCCACATTCTCTTTAAGGTTCCAAGAGTACTGAGCGATCTTCAGAACTGATCGTTTATTACATAGTTTTCTCTCTCCTGAGTAACAGATACGTAGTGGATGATTATTTTTTTTCTACATAACATATGTCACCGTTAAAGTTTAAAACACCACCAGAGCTCCACTGGAATTATGCACGGAGGATGAAGGAGATGAAAATTTTATATTTTATTATTATGAACATTATAGTGAGTGTAGTGTAAAGTCTATGAGAAAGTGATACTCAAATATATAGTCTAAGAGCACTTTTATTTTGCTTCTAAGAGTTGTTAAACAAGATTTCTGAAAACCACAGTGGTGTATGTGAACTCTAGCACAATTGCCTGAGATCTCAGTGTTTCTGCTAATTAAATCTTTAAAGAAAGACAGGTAGTCACAGCTGATTGATAGGTAAACACCAGTGTTATTTTGAAAACAGTTCATATCACAGTCATGGCAAGATGTGCTTCTTGTGTCTACACTTCAAAAATCTCTGGACCAAGAAGAAGGAAATTATTCTTTTAAGACATGAAAAGTCTTCATTTTTTTTCTTCTTATCTTACAAAAGTTGTTGCTCCTATTGGTGAAAAAATATTTACAGTTAAAATTCAGATCACCTTTATTCCATATAGATATGCATGGGTTTGCATTTACAATAAATAAGCAATAAATAATATAGTTCACATAGGTTTTTTTTTTTTCTTTTTTGTTCTTTGTTCTTCTTTTACTTTTTTTTGTGTGTGGAGGGAGGGGTTGTTTCTTTTTTTTTCTTTACTGGTAGATAGAATATGCTTAAAGTACACAGTGCTGATATTTCAACAAGATGTCAAAACTGTCAAAAGTCTACATGCTAGTTAAGGGTTTATGATATAAAAAAATGGTACAGATATTGGGCATTGCAATTTAGAAATGAAAATAATTTATTTTTAATTCCAAATCTTGCAAGAAAATCTTTTGCTGTATCTTTCTGAAAGTGTAAAAAAATTTAACATAGTAGAATCCAGATCTATTTAAATTTCTTCTTAAAATCATACTGTCTCTGAGACTCACAGGCCCAACTGTATTTCCACAGCAGTAAATGAATTACCACAGTATAGCCTTCTTTCATTTTCTCCTATGGTTGAAGATGAAATGGTTTCATTTATTTATTTTGAGGAAAGGACAGTAGAATTGAAGATGAGTCAAAATAAGCCTCAAAGATTTAGCTCCTATTTTTTAAGTGGAAATCAACTTTGTCCAGCTCTATCTAATCCCTACATTAAGGTCAAATGAACCCTTGATCTGAGTCTTTCTGAACTGCTCTCTTAGGAGGTTATCCCAATCTCTAATAAAATCAGCTCTTTTTTACGCAAGCAAAAAGAATATAATCCCCTTGAATGGGAAAGCAGTATTACATTGAGAGATAGTCTTGGCTGACAGTCATTTTACCCTACTGGTACAGAAGAGGCTCCTGTGACTACTGAAGAAAGCCAGTTTCATGTGCTGTAAGCTCAAACAGATTTGTTTTCAGAGGAGAGGTTCTGAAATAGGATACACTCAGTAGGGCAGTCCCACTGCATTCTATTGCTAAGATGCCACAGTGTATATTATCAGTGGGCTTAGTTGTTTCCTTCGAACAAACAGCAAATCCAGTGTAGATTTATTCACTCTCATTCTTCAAAAAAAAAAAAAAAAAAAAAATCTGTATCCTATTTTTGCTGAAAAAATGCTTCAGGAAAGGAAGCTGACTGTTACCTTCATACACTGCAGGGTTTATTTACAAAAGAAACCAATTCCTATCAGAATAGTACCTTTAAAAACTTATTAAATTACAGTTATAATTTTCTGTTAGCCATGCTATGGATTGAGATTAGGTTTAAAGCTATGGCTTGTTATGCTTAGCATCTGTTTTATGTACACTGTTTTTTCATTATGAATAAATCAATAAATCAATTAAGGGCAGTCTGCTTTGCAGGAGAAAAGTTGAAGATTATGTAATTTACCCATGATTTGACAAGTAACTGCTTTCTTATTACAGATCCATCCAGAAAAGTGATAAATAAAGAATACATGTAATGTTTAAGGCCAGATAAAACGTATTTGACAAGGTTGGGAAATGATCATAGTTATATTAAGCATCTTCAGAACTATGTTTTAGGTTACAAACAGAGTAAAAGTCATGATCAGAAGCACTTGGTAAGGGAAAAAATAGATTAGTTTCTTATATACTTGTGTGCTAATTTACAGGACGTACATTTCTTCATTTTGCAAACACAAACAAGGAAGAAGGTAGATTAGAATACGAAAAAGGTATTCAAACAGGATAATAACCATCTAAATGAATAAATAAAAGTCATAAACATTAGAAAATATGGCTTGTACATAGCAAGTATATTACTCAAAAAAGCTTATGCAATAGTATGGAAATATAGTTGTCTTCTGATGAAAACCATGTAAAGAGTTACAAGTGGAGAGAAAGAAAACTAGTGCTGAATCCCTTTTTTTGACAACTGTACAAATGTTCCTGAACAGGTGAAAAAAAATGAACAATACTTTTAGTTATTTTGGTTCCCAATGCAAGCAAGAGATCTTGTGTATCTGTTTTTGATACCATCGTTATTACTAATGAGTTCTCAGATGCCTGTGTGGTGTTAGAGGAATGGAGCAATATCAGTAAGAATCACTGTGCTTATTAAGTTTCCAAGGATGCAATATTCTCCCCAAATTACTATTTGCAAATTTGTTCCTCCTTCCTTCCCTCCCTTCCCAGGCGATATTGTTTTTTCCTTGAAACCCATATTTAATATCATGTAACCTCACTTATAGATTCAAGAATATTTTTAACACTCATAAAATTAAATTCTGCTTGAAATCCACATATCCCACAAATTGTTCATTAAAAACCTTGATACTCAAACTGAGCAATCCTCTGTGAATTGTTAGTACTGTAGTTATTAGTTTTCCCTTAACTCAGGTGACACGGTTATTCCTCTTTCCTTGGAGCCAAGAAGATCAAAGTAACTTCTGACTTCAGGTAGTCCTTGTGGCTGTGAATTATGAAAACAACTACAGCTGCCTTAGAGATTGCCACACTGCCTCGAGTTTCAATTGTAAATTTATCAGAATTTCAGGGAAGATGGAGTGGAGGAGGAAAGAGCATTGATAGAAAGAAAGAAAGAAGACTCTGAGTGTTTTTTTTTCTCTAGAATTAACTAATACATTGCAAAACAGAAAACCTAACCTAATGCAAAATTTCTTTGGGTACTTCTGGACATGAAATCTCATATATGTTGATGTTATATGTATACAAGATGAAAGTGGAATGTCTAATTTGATCACTTTCTTCCTATACTGCCTTTCATGCATAAAGCAGAAAAGAAGTCTTTTGATGTTGTGTTTTGGTTGACTGGAAATTTTCTTCCTACAGACCCCCTTAGGTTAACAGATGTTTCTCAATTCCTAATCTAAAATATAGCATGTTTGTACCAAAACTAAAACAAAATAAAAAAGCAAAAAAAAACAAAATCACCACTATCAAAAACATTTTTATGTACCTTAACAAATAATGTTATTTCTTTTGGAAATACTTTCTCCTTATACAATTACTACACAAATCTTTATTCCTATGTAATGCTTTGATTTGTTATTTAATTTTAATTTACAGTTAAGTTTTATTTCGACTGAATTTTGGGTGTAATCAAAACTGAATATTTGGTAGTTCTATTTATCCACTTTATGAATCACATTCAGACGCTTACAAGGTAAAAAAAGAAACAATCCAGTGAACTCAGTTTTGAATTGTATATTATTTATAGAGAGATGCAACAAACAATATGCTTGAGTGCAGTAAAACAGGAATTTAAATGAACTTCACAACAGAAACAGGTTGAAATCTGCTGCAAAATCTCTGTTAATTTTCAGACTTTTATTCAGTTTCCTGTTTGTTTTTTCTTTTTTTTTAACATCTTCTTTAACATGCCTGTAAACATGTGACAAATTTTTATCTGATTGTATCTATAAACAGAATGAAAAGATGCATCTCTCTGAGCACTAATAAGTAGCTTATTAGAGACTAATTAGTGGATGATGATAAGGAGGAGGAGAGTGATTATGATAACAATAATAATATTTTCCTGGAATTTTGACTATTATTTATGATATGGATTGTTTTGATATGGCATCACTGAGTCTTTCCTCATTTCTGTAGTCTCAGTGAATCCCATGAAATATTAGTGAACTACTCTACGTACTGATGAATAGTTATCTTTCCCTTAGGATATACTCTCTTGCTCGTTCATTCATGACCCATTTATCCATTTATGGTCTTTCTATGCTGGCATGCGACAGTGTTTGTTTAGAAAAGAAAGGCACTACAGGAACCAGTAGTTCTGATAGTTAAGATAGAAAAAAAGCAGAAGTAATCTGTGCACTTCTCACAGTGATGGTAATTAAATTTTGGAATATCTACAAAATGAAAAATGAATTCAGCATCTTATCACGTTTTATCAAGCCCAGATACTTTTCTGGAATCTTCAGTCTTAGTCATAGTTACATGAAAACGTACTGGCTTTAATAATAAAGAATCCTAATAGCTGGTTTAGAAATTTCTTCTAGGTTTTTTATCTGAGAACCTTTCTTGTGTTATATCATGTGAGGTTTGCAATGCACTACTTCATATTCTAAATGGCACTGATGAAATTCAGAGAACTCTAGCCTTCCTAAAGCTGTAGTCACCATACTCCTAGTATAGCATTTGTTAAAAATTTGCTACATTGCTAGATAAAATCCATCCATTCCTTCAAATACTTTTCTTCATATGTTCTGGAAGAAAATGGAGATTCTGATGTAATCAAACTTTCTGTAAACTTACCGACTCTATTGTCATTAAAATATGACTAAATAACTTGACCACAGTTTAATTTTCTCCCAGGATTGTTATGCATATTATTTATGTTTGAAAAAAAAAAAAAAAAGAAATCAAATCCAGTGTTTGAAAGAGCTGAAACATCTGAAATACTAATATTAAGAGTGGAAGAGGACATAGATTAACAAGTTCTGACTCTCACTCATACCTGGGAAATTTGATATCTGTTAAAGCCGAAGTAGCTGCACATTTTGTCTGAAACTCAATGAAAAAAGCTCTGTTATGTTAAACCACCTTCAGCATTTTTATTAAATAAATATAATTTTTAATAATATCTGTTAGACTGATAATAAAATATCTTAGAATTCTTATGTTTTTCAATTCTCCTGGAATTGAATCAAATTTAATCAAATATTCTTACCCCTCAGTTTGGCCTTGTTCAGCCATGCTGGTTTCCTCCCTCTTCTGCTTGATTGCTTATGCTGGAGGATGGAGAGATCTTGTGCTCTCAGAAAGGTTAAGAAACCTTAAATAGCTGCCAGTTCTGTTCCACTCCTATTTCCCAAAGGACAGTTTCCCAAGTAAACTCATCCAAAAGTTCCTTAAACAACCAGAATGTTCCCTCTCCTGAAGATCAGGGTCCTGACTTTGCACTTTGCACTTTGCCAGGCCTGTAGTCCTTGAGATTATGGTCTGTACTAGAGCGTAATCGCTACAGCCCAGATTGCCTCCAATCTTAACCTCTTTAATGATATCATCCACACTGGTGGGCTCCAGTTCCAGTAACGCTTCATTTCTGTCTGGTCTGTTGGATTTTCCCCAACGGATTCCAGGAATATCTTGGATTTCTTGGAGATGTTTTCCCATCAAACATCTGAGTAATTGAAATCCCTCATTAGGACAAAAGCCTATGATTGCAATGCCTCTTCAAGCTGAAGCAAGAAGTCCTAACCAATACGGTCTTCTTGATCAGGCAGCCTGTAGTAGACCCTGACCACCAGATATCCTTTACTGATCTGGTCTCACATTTTGGCTCACAAGCTCTCAATGTGGTCATGACTATTTTTCAGAGGAAGCTCTATCCACTCTTAACACAGAAGACAACTTCTCCACTTCTCCACCCCACATGCCTTGCCTATCTCTTCTAAAAACCTCATTCACAGTAGTCCATTTTGTGGTTCATCCCATCATGGAATTTTCTGTGATAACAGTTAGGTTATTGTTTTTTAACTGCGCCCTGTATTCCATCTACTCCTATTTATTTCCCATTCTGTATGCATTGGTGTAGAGGCAAAGAGCCTTTGGCTGTACTGTGCATAGCAGAATCTGTATTCAGGATCTTCTCAAGCTATTTCTTTTCCTTTCCAAGATCACTTTTAAATAACTTACTTTCTGGAATTACTAGGCTCTAGTCAGCTGAGCAGAAATTATACCCCTCTCCAATATTTTAGTTCCTTGGAGCCAAAAAATAACCTACTCACAGTTCTCTAAAATCAGAGTCTTCTCTATGGTAATGCCAAGTTTTTGAAACCATCCTAACCCGTTTCTCTTTTTCAGACACTGTTTGACTTTAATAATCCATTTATTTATAAGGCATCTCTTGAAAGGACCTCACAGTCAGCTGTCTGTCATAAAACCACTGGGAGTCTTTCAAGAAGTTGCAGAACTGGGAGTTGTATTAGCTCTTCTGCTTGAGTGACAGCAAATTTGGCTTTAACACTGACTGAGCAGTCCAGCCATACTGTGATTACTAACATAGCCTTGCAGATACAGTCTCCTGAGAGGTGGAGGCAGTGTGAATACAAGCTGCAAAAAGTCATGTGCCAGGGGAAAGGAGTGGTGACTTCGCTGCACTGCATGCAGAGGAAACAGGCTGGGCAGACACCATCATACTGCTGTCTGTGTGAGAAAAGTTGCTTACTCCTGTTCCCCAGAAGCAACAGGATGTGTAAGTGTCAGGGCTGCTCCATGAATCACAGAATACTTATCTTCTGCTGTCTGTGAAACTGGAGCACTCTGGCTTCAGTTCAGCCCAGGAAAAGGATTTTTCCTTTAATTCAAAGGAGTAAGTTGTGAGGATTTACAAAACTGCAGTTTTGACTGCAGAAATATGAAATAAAATGAATTCTAGTGGACACATTGGAATAAGCAGGAGAACAAGATAGATTAAAAAAATTTTAAAAAATTGCATTCATAGTCACTGGATAGTAAGAGTGCAGACTTGATCAGTGCTAATAGGAGATATTTAACTGAAATTGTTAAGACCCTAGTTCACCACTTGAACGATGCAAATATAATTTGTGTTATCATTCAGCAAGTACTGTGGAATTTGTTACATTCAATCTTGTTTATGGACAAACAAGAAACACATTGAATATATTATTAAAGGCAAGCATTTTATATAACAGCTATTAAGAATTTAATAATTAATAATCCAGGTGTAATTGTTACAGAAAAAGAAAAAAAATAATAATGCAGTTAAAAACATTATATGTGCACTTCCTTTTATTGTATTATCATCACCCTACTACTCCTCTGGGCCACGGGGTTCATGATTTCATTCTAGAGTGGGATATTACCATGAGCTATCAGCAGCTGAAGTCCTTCAACAGGATGAGTATAACACACATCAGTGGTTCTGCCTGCCTCTAGGTCCACTTGGGGTCATTTTTTATATTTGTTGGCAGACTTTAACCCCATTGCTCTTTCTTGATGTACAGCTTCACACTACATCCAAATTTATTACCAATGCTGCATTTTACTTAAGTACTAATTATTTGTTCTCTTAATTGCTCCCAAAATGGCTTTTGTCCAGGTCTGCATTTTTTAACTGACCATTAGTGAACAGTGCAGAGCTTTGAGATGTCTAGTGCCAAGCCTGTGATGCCATCTGGTATCAGCCTGTGCTCCTTCTACATTTCATCTTGTGTCTCCACTTCTCAAGACTAATGATATCACAGCAGATCAGTAATTCTCTGCACTACATCACTGTGATAAAGTCATAAATATCTCATTCTACACAAATAACTGCTTGTTACAACTACCTGTATAGAACTATACCAAGGCAAATAAAAAGTAAAATACATTAGCCACAGGCATCTGGCCAATTAAAGTGAAGCTCTGCTAGGCCAAGTAAAACAAAGCTGCAGAAAGATCAGAAGAGATTTAGGAGAAGCAGATCTGGGGAGCTTCAGTTGTGAGATCTCGCAGATACAGTACAGAACTAATCGCCAGTGTCTAGGAATGGCACAATATATTGCAGGACTGCTTAGTTTCAACTTGTCTATGTGGCAGGTAATCTTCAATGGAAAGTATGTTTGCTACCCCATAGCAGATCTGTGCTCTTGTAAAATTTTATACCTTTGTTAGCAGGAATTACAGTAAATCTGATGATTAAATACAGAATGATATTTGAGTCAATATATTGCGGTGGACCTTCTCTGCAGAGAATGATCTAGGTGTCCTAGTGGATAACAAGTTGGCCATGAGCCAGCAGGGTGCCCTTGTGTCTGAGAAGGCCCATGGTATCCTGAGATGCATTAAAAAGAGCATAGTCAACAGGTTACGAGAGGTTATCCTTCCCCTCTACTTTGCCCTGATAAAGCAACACTGTCCAGCTCTAGGCTTCTCAGTTCAAGAAAGGCAGGGAATTTCTAGAGACAGTACAGTGGAGGACTACAAAGATGATTTAAGACCTGGAGCATCTCCTTTATGAGAAAAGGCTGAGAGAGCTAGAACTGTTCAGCCTGGAGAAGAGAAGACTGAGGAGGGGTATTATCGATGCTTATAAACATCTAATGGGTGGGTGTCTAGAGAATAGGGGCAGGCTCTTTTTGGTGGTGCCCAGCAACAGGACAATGAGCAATGGGCACAAAGTATAAGACAGGAAGTTAAATCTGAACATGAGAAAGGACTTTATTTTGAGGGTGACAGAGCACTGGCACAAGATAGGCAGAGAGGTTGTATAGTCTCCTTCTCTGGAGATACTCAAATCCTGCCTGGACAATTTCCTGTGCAACCTACTGTAGTGAATCTACTTTAGCAGTGTGATAGTACAGAAAATTTTATAGCAGAGCACATACTGAGACCTCATAACATAATATTAAAAGTCTGTTAACCGTAAGGTTGCTGATGTCTTTTGGACAAATCCAAAATTCATTTGTCTTTTCCTTTTGAAGATTATCTTCAAGTTTATGTTGCAATATGTATGGGAAAATTGTATTATTTATTTATTCTAAATTTGTTTGTTCCTCCTTTTTCTGTTCCAGGTCAAGAAATGCATTAACAAGAAATGAAAATTTATCACACATGAGCCGAAATTTATAACCTATATAGCTTCATGTGTGTATGTAGATATGTTCTTCTCCTATAGGCATGAGTCATAGTTCTGAGAAGAAGCAGAGACAATTGGTCAGCTTCTGTTTTTTCTCTACTCCCAAGTTCAACACAATGTGCGTACAGCTAGCACAAAAGCAAAAAGATATTACCTGCAAGCACCATGCACTGCAGTAGAAATATCTAATTCAGTCTGTTTCAGATACACATTTCACATTTGTATTAGGACAAATCAAATGCTGTTCGAGGCAAGAATCAAGCAGCTGAAATTTTCAATTTAACATAACATGCAACTTATTTCCTAATAGTAGTGGCATTTCATATCCAAAGTGCTGTATTAACAGATGAGTATCAGGCCTGTGGTCAGACTGCATCTTTAAATGTTTCCATTATTTATCTCCTGTTGACATTTTATACATATTCTTCCTGAAGAATCCATTAGCCAGTTGTTTTATTAGGGGAAAAAATATATATATCTGCTTTAAACAAAATTCCTATTAAGATAGATAATATCGTAAGAATAATAAATGAAAAATGTGACAGCAAAAGAGTTCACCTCCGTGAAGCTAGCTCCTACATGGGACTTTTGAAGAATAAATTATTAAAATCTTAGTAAAAATTAAACAGAGAAATATTTTGTCTTTCAGAAAGGTACTACAAAATAATGAACCTTATATGTCTTTCTTTAAATTTATTCTGTTCAATTAAATTTATTAATAAATTTCAGTCTTCAAAAACAAAGATTCAGAAAATTGTTCTTGTTACTTTTTGAATAATTGCTTGACAGTGTAATGTGTCCATTTGCTTTCTGAGTTTCCCTGCCTACCATCAGTTGATTCTTTTCCCTTTGAGTGTCCCTTTTCTACATCAAATCTAGCCTGCCCTTTAGTTATGTTTTTAGATAAAGGGAAGGAGTGTACAAAACCTGTTGCTCGTCTGCTATATGTTGAGGCTAATATTTGTGTAGTCAGATAAGTTCTTCAAGAGGCTGATTCAGTGCTCTTGCATTGATTTCCTACTTCCTGTATTTTTTTCTGTTGATTACATATGGAGCCTAAGAGATTATTTGTGTCCTAGTTCTCTTCTTTCTGCATCTAGGTCAGCAACATTTTCTTTCATCTTAGAACCTGTGATGGCAGATATAAAGAGCCCTGCAATATTTATTAATGTACACGAAGTATTAGAGAACAGAATTTTATATAAAAACTTTACATAAATGATTAATTTCTAGTAATAGTGTATTTTATTTTGAGACAAAATAGACTTATTTCCTAAGTTATGGAAAAATATTAGAACTTTTAATTCAAAACTAAAAATAAACTTGAATTTGCTGGGATTTAGCTTGTTTATTTGTATATTTAAATTTTTTATGAAATAAATAAGGAACATCTATTACCTTAATGGTATCGGCTGAAAGGGAAAGAACTTGAGCTCCTTTGGCATCTTAAGAATTACTGAAAGTTTCAGCACATAATTTCTGTTGTGTTAGACATGTTTGCTTACATAGTCAAATTATATTTCTGATGAGCTGTTCAATCTCTAATGTTTATCAATACCTGTTATCAAGCCAAATTTTCCACTTTATTTTCTCATTACTTTAGTTTCACTGCTGTCTCAAAAATAACTTATTTCATTTACTGTTTGTTTTCAATTTGAAAAATATTTTTTGAATTTGCAAGGAACTGTTAGGGCAAAGTGAATAGGAACTTTTGTGTCTTACATTCTGATACCATATTTAGTAAATTAGTTTTTTCTGCTCAGATCAATGCCGCTGTTTTTAATTATTCAAGGTTCCCTGTTTCCCATTTCTGGAGGCTCAGATCTGTGGATCCATCTGCCCTGCTAGTCATGGAACCAGGCCGAACCAGCCCGTAAACCATTGACAGCTGTGCAATACTGATTCTTCCATTGCACCAAGTGAATAAAGTAAATATTTACCATCCCTTTTTTCTCTCCAGCATAATTACTAACAAACATAGAAAAATGTGATAGTGCCCTACAGATTGCTCAGACTGGGTAAACTCATGTCTACTGCCTCATAATTATTAGCAGAAAATAAAGAAGTATGAAAATATAAACATATATTTAGATTTTACTTTCAACCTTCTTTCATAGTTTTTTCTTTGATGGAAAGAGCAAATAAAATTACGGAAAAGGAAAAGTAAAAATAACCAAGGTTGGAAATTTGCACTGAAAAAAAACAGAAAAATTTTGTCATATTAGCAATTTTGCAATTTTTTCATCTTGTCATTAATGTTTTACTGATCACTTTCTAGACCAATCTTAGGTAGAAATAACATTTTAATACATCAAGTGAAGAAAACTAGTGAGCTGACATAGTTTGATAATTTCAAGTCTCATACACACATAGGCTTATGAAAGACAACTTTATATGCATACCACTAGTAATGTCATTTGAATGAAAACATAATGGCACTTGAACTTTTGTTAGGCCTTGTGACTATTTTATTATGTTGGATGTAAAGGATGCTAGTGAAGTTGAAGTAGGAATATCTTACTATATTAAATTTGTTTAAAACATCAAAAAACAACAACAAAAAGCCTGTTTTGCTTACATAACTCAGTTTATAGACCTCAATTGTTGATTAGTTAATACAGTTTTTATATGGAAAACATTTTGTATTGAAAAAAATTCTGATTCACCAAAATAAAAATATTTATGGGATTGTGATGATATTTATTAACTTATTCTTTTTTAAAGGAATCTTGAAAATTCCTCTGGCTTCTTTACTATTTCAGCCTGACAAATCTAGTCAACATAACCCACAGCTGTCTCATAATCTGCAGCTCCCGAGAGGTATATGATTGGACAACTCTGAGGACATTCTCCAGGCTATCTGTAAGCCAAAGATACATTTAAATTGTGTTACTTAGGATCAAAACGTGTAGATCTTAATGTAGATTTCCATACATCCTGATATGGAAATAAAAATTTGGAATGGCTGCAAACGCCGATTTTTTTCAGTTATAATTCTGCAAACATTTTCAATAGTCCAAATATTTGGTGAGGACTTTGTGGAAGCTGGAAAGTAAATTATGGAATCACCTTCAGTAAAGAATGAACAAACTACCAGATCTCAAATAAGTACTGTTTAATAATGAAGGTTGATAAAATCTAACCCAAACTTTTGCTAATATATTGTCAGTTGTAATCAAAATATAATGCGTACTTTTTTTTTTTTCTCCAGTTAAATAATTTTGTTGTTGTTCTTTTCTAAAATAAGATACAGACAACTGTAAAGTATGATAAAATCAATAATTTGAGGCAGGGGAAGAAAACTTAAAAGATATGTCCGGGAAAAGTAAAGACCTTTCTATGTCTATGTAGGGTATTTTAAAACAAGTGCAATAATATACATATGGAAAATACAGGCTTTCAGAAGATAGCAAATGTATGTGGGCAGACTAAGGAAGGATGAAGAAAAGAACAAAATATGTAAGAATGATTTCAGAAAGAAGATGTAATACTCATAGAAAGTGCCTCTAGTATTTTTCCATGAGCTGTGCAACCCATAGAATTGTATTATTTGTGGAAACGCATATTGAAGTGATCAAATGAGAAGCCCGTTGGGTCTATTGTGAATTCAGAACTAGTTCAGTCATCTTAAGAGTTTATGGACTTTTTCAATAAGATTTGAATCTGCCTATATGAACTTTGGGAAATGTCATGAAGCTGCTGCCACTATCATCTATTCACATTTGTAAACAAAATATTCTGTCAGTGCTAGATCAGTTTAGAATGTGCTAGAGACCCAAGGAGAGAAGTTTAATTTGTTGTTATTGATAATACTCTTCTTTGTATTAATAATACTGTTGCCACAGAACAAACAAACAAACCAACAAACAAACAAAAAAGGAAAACGTTCATCTGAAAATTTAAAAGCCTTACAAATTCAAGTCTTTAATTTATTATAAAGAGCTGTTTTATCCCAAACAGCAAGGAGTCTTTAATAAGAGACACTGATGGACATACAATATTCTAACAAATAATATTTTAACAGTTGCACATTTAACAATCAAGATAGAATATTTTCTAAAGGAAAAAAAAAAATCCTGTTTCCTGAGTATTTTCTGACATTTTCCTTTTGCTCTTGCTAAGGAAACTACACAGAATTGCAGGATCCTACAGTTTATTTTACCAAGAGTCTTTTCCAAGTGATAGCTCATTTCTGAATATGTGCTACACTTTGTGAATGGCTACAAGGTTATCATCTTGATTTGACATTAAAAACTGACATTTAGCTGTAGGGAAAAGGAAATATTTCTCTAATTTTGCAACCTGATGAGCAAACAACTCTTTCCCATATTTTTCTCTATGTATATATCTTTTGTAAATCAATTCTACAATGCTATCTGGCATTGTGCTTGTTAAATCAGCTTTTCATCAAAAGAACAAGTAACCAACAAATAGAACTTTTAGAAAGTAGAAACAGTGCAAATTGTAGCACTTTCCACTTGTCTTGAAGACCAATGGAGCTTTGAGAATTGGAGAAAATAAACTGCACTACAAATAAGATACTGGTGCTGTAGAGCTGCCTGCTAGAGTGTCAGACCTAGAGCAAATTTTGGAGTGAAAAATGCACAGGCGAACTGCAGGTAACTTCTTCACATTCTTTAGAATAATTAAGTGCTATGCCAGCTTAGGAGGCATAAGAGGGATGACGATGGCCTATCTTGCTGTATTAGCATGTAGTGCTAAGTAGAGAAACCGAGTAGCAACTGAGTATTTAAAAAAAAAAAAAAAAAAAAAAAAAAAAAAAAAAAGTCTTGATTTTTTAAAAAACAGTTTCCTTTTCTAATGCAAATTGTTGCAAAAATTCAAAATGGTCTGCAGTTGTCTGACGGAAAGAAGATAGATACACAAATTTTATACAAATTTCAAGTGTTAAAAAAAAGCAGTTTAAAATTCTAATAGCAAGCGAACATGAAAGGTCCTGCTGAGCTGTCCTGAAGGAGAACTACCTGTAGTGTGAATTTCTCAAACATTAAGGAGAAAATTTATTGTTCTTGCCTCTGTAGGAGGAAGTCAACAATATTTTTCAATGGTACTATCACTGAATCAACTATACGAGAGGGGGCATTTCATCTTAGCACTACCTGCTGTAGAGTTAGAGATTCACAGTGTCTGTTGGGCAGATAGAATGGTTTTGTCAACACTAAGCAAAGGGACAGGACTGAACTGTTAAAATGCTTTCCTATTACCTTTTGAGCATAATGAAGGGATTTAACTATATACTGAAACACAGATTCCAAGAGCAAACCATTTGGAAGAGACTTGTGTAGAGCCTTTTTTTTAAAAGCTACTGTTGCTGCTGAGGGTACAGCAGTATTGTTATTATCAACTCTGGAAACCTTGCTGACATAACATTTTCAGAATGCAAATGTGAGGGGCAGAGATTAGATGGCATCCAGCAAAAATGGTTAACTGCTTCCAGTGATGGTATTTATAGAAAGGAAGAACTTGTGTAGTAACTTTGTTATGCAAGTTGACACACACCCGCAGTGTAAATGGCTGTTCTTTCACTCTTATACAGTGATGGAGCCCAGGGTTGATGATTCATATAATGGCTAAATTCTAGAATTGCTTTTACTTCCCTATCATAGATACAGGATAAAATAGGTTGATATTTCAATTTCAGTTAACTGAAGAAGATACAACCTTAAATGTCTAGCAAATTGGTTGGCAGCTTCTGTAAAGAGGTCAAAACCTGAATGACAGCTGAGCTGTTCTTTTACTTGTTGAGTTCATTTTCACATAGTCTTTAAGAACTTTGGCTGGAAAAGGTAGAAACTTATTTGTCATTTCCTGCTTCTTCCCTGTGGAGAGAAACTTCTCAGTCTGGCACTTTCACAAACTTTCCTATATAAAAATCTCTTAAAAGTCCTGAGATGTTCCTAACTTGTTGACACTGAAGAAAGAAAATAATTTTTAAATTATTTATCCACATGCCAGAATTATGCAGAAAAGGATAGAAGAATAATTTCCTGTAGAGCCTTTTTTATTCCAACTATCGTAAAAAGAAATAATAAATAAATAAGAGGATCTTTTCATCTGCTGACATTGCAGTAATTGCATAGACAGAGAGCACCTACTATACTTTTACAAATAGCTTTCATACATTCTATGTTAGGCATCAGTGACAGAATGCTGCTGCATGCATCTTTTGAGACATTTGAGCAGTGATTTTTTCTTTCATGATACTTTGCCCTTCTCTCTCATAATTTCAGACATTAACCAGACATTCAAGGCTTTAGCTTAAATTTCAGATATTATATAGTCAGAAACTACAAAACTTCTAAGGAAACAAATATGAATATTCTGAGTTTTGGTGTTCAACTGCTGGAACTCTGAGCATAAAACCTGTTTTGGAGAATCATACCTCTCTCTACCTTCTTCTTGTGAACACACAATATATGCCCATTCTGTTTTTGTAACATCAGTGATATGTGACAAGATTTTAGCATATGGAAGTAATATTTATTAGTTTAAAAAATGTATTTAAAAACTCTTTTGAGTTTTCTTCATTTGTGAAAAGGAAGAAAAACACACTGCAGTCATTATGAATACAGAAATCTCAAGCTTCAGAGCTGAGTGTAGACAAAAAAAAAAAAGTTTCCAGGTAGCTTGGTACATCCTTTAAAGCAGAGCACTCATCCAGCAAAGCTGTGTAACTAGCTGTGTAACTAGCATCAGACTGCTGTGATGAGGTGAATGTGGGAAAACTATGAGGAGCCTCTGCAGGGGATGCTTTTCCTTCCTCTCTCCCTCTTCTACTGTTTAAGATAAGTTTTTGTTGTATCTGACGGTGTTTCTTGTCCTTACTGGGACCTGCTGACCTGACTTCCCAGATTGACTCTGAACCTGGTTAATTGCTGCAGGTCAGTGACCTTGCTGGGATTTCTGTGGTCTTGTCAGTTCTGCTTGTTGCCATTCTGAGTTTCCTGGCAGAGTCACCTGATTAGACTGCCCTTGCTTTTTAACCTGATCCTGGGACCAACGGGGACTGAAGCAGTCCATGTTGTGCCCACCTGACTTTGTCCATTCTGTTCCAAAATGTTGTTTCTGTAAGGCTTGTCCTTGCAGTAGCACCTCCCATAACTGACGCCAGACATTGCTGGCCTTAATACTGTACACTACTACTTTAGTAATAGTGAATGTACAAGGATTTCTTTTGGCAGTGAAAGTCCTTAAGGATTGGTTGTGCTGCTACTGTGCCTCTATCTCTGTACTTGATTGTACAAACTTTGGCCCTAGGATTCAAATATAATTAGGAGGCTGATTTTTATTTTTCTTTGTCTTTCTCTGTGATTGCTTACAGTTCTGGAATAGAAGCACTTCACTTTCACACCTTATGTATTTGCATAAAGATAGTGTATATGTATATCACTTTTTGTTTTTTCTTTTCCAAACATTCAGTGGTAAGAAAGAATTTACTAAATCCAGTGGCATGAGTAAGTAGAATAAGATATATTGTGACTGCAAGTTTCTTCTGAGAAATTGAGTGCAATTTATTTAATGATGTTTTTTTCCCTATATTTCTCTTTTTGAGATATAATGGAAGACTACTGAAATGGGAAGCTCCGCTATTTCAAGGTCATTGTGAAGAAAACTAAACTTAATACTAATTATGAACATGCTTTGCCTGTTTGAACTTCTAAGGGCACACGGCATTCAGAACAGTCTGGGTCTTAACTGTTATAATGTTGATTTGTTTGCTTCTAGTTAATATTCTAATGGATTTTCTGATTTGAGTTAGGTTGGTTAGATGTTGTGCATCACATCTCAAGTACAAGTATTTGAAGAGGATATTTCTTGAAGTAGCATTCAATAGCTGACACCATCTGATGCTCTGAGGAATATGCATGCGTGCCTAACCTTCCAAGAAAATAGCACTGGGTTATTTATTTTAAAAGACTGAAAAAGGCCATGGGCAGCCTTGGCTTCTGGAAGACAGTCTGACTTAGAATGAGCTAAAATTCTGTTTTAAGGACAGCTTCTAAAATTTTCCAAGGCCATGGAAAAAATCATAATTATATGGAAAATTGTTTGGTATTCTGTGTTAAATGAGGTTTAAATTGGGTTCCAATATATTAATAATACAAAAATCATGATTATTTTTGCCCTCATTAAAAGAAGTGCCAAAGACTAATATCTCTCTGGATGAAAGACATCCTGAAGAGCACACTTAATGATTTCTTGTGACGCATATAATTCCCCATTATAATTGTTGTCATAGCTCAGTAAAAAGGAGTTTATCAGAAAATTGAATTACTTTTATAAACTCTACAAAGTTGCATTTGGAAAATTCTTGACAAGCTTTCTGAGGATAAAAAGACATCTGTGTAAAACTGTCTGTATTGTATCTACAGTGAATTGTTTTTACTTATTCATTTGAATGTTTGTTGCAGAGACTTTTTCTGTTTGTTTCTGAGGTAATGTTCAAAGGAAACTATGTTGATATGTTACAGAAATTTCTCATTTAAAGAATATGAATATAGGTTTGATAGTTTAACCCCAAACTTGTCTTGTCCCTAATATTTCTCAGAATGGATTTATAAGGTTCAAACTAATCTTGAGTGTAGAAACTTCTGATCTTAATGGATGGTTGCTAAAGGAGACAAAGGGTCGGGGAATATTTTACACTTTACATTATATGTGACGTTGATGCCTAATTCTCAGAAATAATATTTACAGATGCATCATGTGTATAATACCTTTCCTATAGTGAAGGCAAAAAAATGCTAATTTCTGAATTTGAGGACTTTGAGACTCAGGTATGCAAACTGCAGTTAATGTACTTGGGTTATGATACAATTATCATTCTTCAACACTTTTAAACAATAAATCTAAAAAAAACTCATTAAACTACCTTATATGCAAGTAAGCTAAAATATCTTAGAAGGGAATTTGCTTGCATTATTAAATATTTATTCTTAAACATTTGCTATTTTGAAGCTAATATGTAAAATAGTAATTCATTAATTAGGTGGAATGGTTGGTGGCCCTGCGTGTGGCAGGGGGGTTGGAGATTCATGATCCTTGAGGTCCCTTTCAACCCTGGCAATTCTGTGATTCTGTGATTCTGTGATAAACAGGTGAAAGTACCTGACAGAATTATCTGCTGTATATTATTTATAAGATGATCATTACAACAAGAGCGAATAGTAAAGCAACACAGTATTTAAGTTGGTGCTAACAGGAAATCAATAAGGTTCACAGGATATTAAACAATATTATTTTTATCTTGTCTATTGGATGTAAGCAGATTATTTAATAAAAAAGATCCCAAATTGGGGGGAGAAGAATATTCACTTAGTCTGGGTTCCTCAAACATCTGTCTTGGACATTATTTAAAAAGAAAAAAAAAAGATCATTAATACTAGACCTTCTTCACTTAATTATAACCACATTAATTTTACAGATAAATAGGAAAAATACATCAGTGTAGAACTTTTATTAGATACTTTAGAAATGTGTGATATTAACTATGCTAATTTAATACTACACCAGGCTGCCCAGGACCCCATCCATCCCCCTGACATCCAACCTAAATCTTCCCTCCCTCAACTTAAAACCATTTCCTCTTGCCCTGCTGTCATCTACCCTTTCAAAGGGTAGATTCCCCGCCTGTTTGTAGGATCCCTTTGGGTACTGAAAGGCTGCAACTAGGTCACCCCACAGCCTTCTTTTCTCCAGACTGAACAAGCCCATCTCCCTCAGCCTGTCTTCATAGGAGAGATACTCTAGCCCTCTCAACATCTTTGTGGTCCTCCTACGGACCCACTCCAAAAGCTCCACATCTCTGCCTCACAAGAGCAGAGTAGAAGGGAACAGTCACCACCCTCACCCTGCTGGCCACCACTCTTCTGATGGAACTCGGGATAATGTTGGCTTTCCAGGCTGCACGTACACACTGCTGACTCGCATTAAGTTTTTCATCTACAAGGGCCCCGAAGTCATTCTTAGTAGGGCTGCACTCAGTAAGTTCTTTTCCCAGTCTGTGCACATATCAAAAACACGTCCTTACTCATCTCTAAAAGAATTACCTGTATGATTTTTGTTTTGCTTGCAAAGTGAATTCTAGGCCTCACAACCTCTTTTCTCTGCACATTATTTTTGTGTGCTTTCCATGCTTTAATTATGTACAGTTTATGTAAATCAATTAGCAGCCTCAGTCTAAGACAATCTTCATATTTATGTTTTAAGACAGTTTTGATCTAAACTAATGCCAACTCTTTGATGAAATAAACGAGAGGTAGTGGGGATAATGATACAGATGGAGTATCAGCTGTATTTCCAGTCCCTTAAAATATAAAAGTATAAGAAAGGTTGTTCATCAGACTAAATTCTTCTACAATTCTGGGAACAGTCTGGAAAAAAGGAGATTGCTGTTTTAAGAAAAATGGTTATTTATGGTTTGTTTTAAAACAATAGAATCTACAGATTGCAGAATGACCATTTGTGGAAGGCTTTCAATTATCCCTCTGGCCTTTTGCAAATAGGAAGTTGCCCATCTGAACACAAAATTTTGAATGGATAGCAAGAGGAAATATAAATCGAATGGTAATGAAAAGCATGATTGAACATGTGTTTTATTAAACGTGACCTTTTCTCCAAGTCATACAACAACACAAACAGAAATAATGGAAATAAAATACAGAGAAACTGTGCAAGTAAGATGAGACCTCCATACCCAGAAATGCTGGAATTAACTTTTCCCATATGGTCTGGCAGAAGCTGTCTTTTGACCTTTGCAGCAGTGAAAGACTTATCTATTTTTTCAAATACTTGTTTTAAAAAGTGACTTGTCTTTTGATGTGGGAGGATTATTACCAGAATTTTGCCCGTTTCTGTTAGGGGAAAGGAACAAGAAGAAAATAACAGTAACAATAAGTATTTGTTTAAACTGTATATAGATTTAGCTTTGATTAATGTAAAATGGAACAATATTAAACAAATCAAAATTCCTAGAGTTCAGGTTTCAAAGGCTTATGTGAGAATTATCTAAAATTTAATTCACAGAATCAAAGTTTCATGCATCTACTTTCATAATTTGATAATGGTGCAAAAGAAAAGGTTATAATTCAGTTTTTATTCTAGATAACTTCTGTATTCACAATGAACAATGTTACAAAGGATAAAAATGCAAATAAATAATACAGAATCTTTAGTCATGTTATGCTTAGATGGATACTTATTTTATTCCCTTAATCTAATGTCAAAGATAGGACCATGCATTCTGCTTTCACACTGTCAGACATGTAAATTACGAGGCACCAGAGTTTGTAATTAAATTGAGTGCTCACATTCATTTATTTTTAGATGAAAAGTTTAGAAAAATTAGAGAGAAAACAATGAAAATACAGGAATAATTTAGAAAAGCCTTTCTAGAATCACCACTGCAACTACTGGAGAAAATAAAATGAAGAAAATTACTAGCAACAGTCACTACTGCACACTTAGAAAAGGCTCAGAATGCCTTTCTTCCCTCTGTAAAATGCCTATTTCAAATATTTAAAATAAATAAATAAAATAATAGAGATGTGTGTAGGGGTTATGAAATGAGTAATCAGCATTAAAATTTTTTGTGTTTTTTTTTAAGAAGATTTTTTATAGCACTAAAATAACAACAGGCTTTATGAAGATATATTTTTACAAAAATAATGTGTAACTGAAATTAGTGTTGACTCATATGACTTAAGTCCATGCATATGTCAATCATAGAATTGTTCTTCCAAGCCACAGTATGCTAAAAGGAGGAAAAACATATACAAGGGAAGAAAGGAAAGAAAGAAGGATTTTAAGCATTCTATAAAAAATATTTTGATGAATTTAAATATATTTTTGCAATGGATTTTTTTTTTTTTTTTTTTTAAAGAGGCAGATTCTCTTATTGTGATTTTGAAAGCTCTTCAATTTCTGCTTCCTTGTAGATTCACAATGTGTAAAGTCATAAATATTTCATTCAAGATCAGTGATTATAAAAGATAAAAGATTTGTAGTTATATAAAAAAACCTTGAGAAATGAACTAAGCTTTAGCTGAGCACCTGAGAGAGGCTATTTATTAGTATGTATGTATGTTGCTTTGCAAGTAACGCTTTGTTTTTATTTCCATGGAAACTACAAGAGATACAAAGAGCACACAAGCAATATTAGGTAAAGGAAATTCTCAGCCACAAAAAAATATTTCTCAACAGTCAGTGATGAACAAAAGCCTGTATGCTGTGTTTTTAAAATATGCATCGCCATCTGGAATGTGGTTTATCTTTCATGTTGTAGCCACTGTTGAACACGCCTCACTTGTGCTCATGTCCCCTGTTCAGTCTCCACAAACATTCAGCAAATGTCAATAAATGTGAATGGGTGCCATTTTTTTTCACATGGAGGAATTCCATGATACACCTTTACTCTATATACACTTTAATGTCAGGCAACATTTTGTCAGACTGCCCCTCTGCTGCCATCTGTTGCACAGCAACAACATGTAATAGAATGTTGGTAGGAAGGTTCAATCTCTACTGCTGTACCGCCAACATCCACTTCTGATGTTATGGGCCAACATAATAAAATAGGGAGCTTTACTTTCAGCTCGGCCCTTGTACATCTTAAATTATGTCTTTCCTTCTTTCCTGTTATTTTCTTCATTTGCATGTACAACTGTAGGGCTTATAAAGAGTGGGAGAGCAGCCAAAACCCAAATAAGGGCATCTTCTTCCAATCAGTGAACTAAATGTTTAACCTCCAGTGAAGGCATGTTCATTTAATGTCACCGTGTTTGACTACTTCATAACAGCTGAAGAAGTCTCTGTAAAAAAGAAGGAAATTGACAGAAAAGCACTAAATAAAAGATGACTGCAAGCAAGTGGCAGCATTGCAAATCACAATGGACTGAAATTGGCTTCTCAATTTTGTTTTGTAAAAGTGCAAATGTTTTTTTTTATATTTGTTTTTCTGGTAAGGAATCAGATTCATCGTTGTCCAAGGATTGATTTGAAGATACAGAGTCTTAATATTAGTGATCTATCTATCCTGTTTGACCATCAACCAAAAGAAATCTTAGAGGACATATTCACTATGCATTTAATAGAAATATGTGATTTTCCTTTTGTTGATACAACTGAAATACAATTTCAATGTAGGTAATGCCAAAAACATGCCATACTCTTAATTTTACAATAACACCTCTTTTAAAATGATACAAGATGCTGAGAAAAGGCTATTAACTTTATAATAAAAAATGCTAATTTTTGAATTTGAGAACTTTGAGAGTCAGGTATATACTGTGAGACTCAGGTATATACTGTTAACTTTATAATAAGTACTTTTCTTGAGATCAAGAAAATCCTATGTTATAAATTACTGAAGGGAAGAATAAGCTGTAAGACCACCTGGGTACACAGTCAGTCTTGCTAGTGACTAATTAAGTCTGTACAATAATTACAAACACACTGGGCCACAGAGACACCCTTAAATGCAAGACAGAATAGTGTGAAGGATATGAAGATATAAAGGGGATATAAAATCTATAAAACACAGGAATTTTAATAAACTAGTTCCACATTTAGGTTTCCATAATTCAGATACCCATTTTTTCACAAAGCTGTTCCACTGCTTCTGCTGTAAATCCATCAGGTTTCTCATGGACCTGAATAGAGGGCCAAAGTCAAGGTTTGTCCTAAATATAGCCACAAAGCTGACAGTGAGATTGCTGATAACAGAAGATAGGTTTTCTCTGTCAATAGTTTAAAAATCCCAGCATCCTGCTTTGAAAAAGCATTTGAAATTTACTTCTGCTAACAGTTTAAAATTGATAGTATGCCAAGAGATTAGTTTCTATTTTTTTTTCTTGTTCTGTTAAATCAGATTATTTTTTAATCTCAGTATCAAATGAGTTAATCATCACAACTAAAAGATACTAGCTTAAAATAATAATAAATGCAAAACAAGCATAAAAAGTATTATGGTTCTTAGTAAATAATCTGTCATTTTCAAGTCTTGAACATATGGATATTTCTGTTATATTGTGTCCAGCTTAGAGCTCACTGAGCCGAAGTTGGAAATGGTCTATACTTTACATAAGCATCAAAACTGAAAGATCCAGACATTAGAAAAAGTTTTTAAATTTAAATTTAATTTTTTTCTTCTTAAGTGAAGACAGAAGATGTTAATTCTGCCTGGGTTTAGTCTTCAGTTCTGGGCTACTTTGTAAAGAAAGTTTTGTACAACATAAAAAGGACACATACAGGAGCCATACTGAAACCCTAATGCGTTCCAACATCAGCTGTAGGTTTTTATTTCTTGAGGTAAGTCAGCATGAAGAATGTGAGACACAGAAGATACTGTTAGTATATTAGACTACACATAGCATCTAGTTTCATTCCATCAGCAGAAAATACAAGAGATTAAGTGGTACTTCCATGAAGCTTGGATCTGGCTGTTTTGTCTTGGGAAATTAGGCAAGCAAAGTTACCTTGGGGGCATATTTTCTGTGATTTGTTAGGAGCTTCTAGTTCCTGTGGGCATTTTTTGATTATTTGTCAGAACTAAAATACAAGTCATGAATGGAATGCATTGATTTCTATAAAAGTTAAGAATATATGACTGAGAAATGAGGAATACGTTGTCAGATGTAGTATTTTCCCAAAATGCTATTTGAAAATGAAAAGTTTTTGGATTTCGTTTGGTTTGATTATGGTTTTATTTTGATATATATATATATTTATATGTATAATATATATGTTATCCTGTGATATATACTACTATTTATGATGATTATCTTTCTGGAAGGAACTCTTGTTTACTCTGATAGTCTTTTTGGCATTTCAGTTTTCTTTAACTTTTGTAGAGCAGTACCGAGTTCTGCAATTAGCCATACATAGATGTTTTGTGTGTGGAGCTCCACAGTACTGACACGGTAGAACTGACGTCTTAATTTCAACTTTCTTTCAATAGAGCTGTATATCACAAAACTAGACGGTTAAAAATGATAGAAAGCCAGTTCAGATTAATGTTATGTTTCAAGTCTTTTCCAGCTGAGCCCCCACATGTTTTGATCAATGAGGCCTCCACTGATTCCCTAAAAGACAATACTACAGTCTTATAAAAATTACTCTGGATTTTTATGTACTTAGATTAACTTCCAATACTGTGCCTAACTAAATTCAAAACAGCATTCCCCTGAACTGGTAATGGTTATCTCTGTCTTCATAAGAAGTAAAAAATAAAGATATTCTTCATAACCAGGCATTAATATGTTTTCCATTTCTTAGGAAGGACTAATGACCATTAGACCAACATTCTTGGCTTTACCACCTCATTCCTTGTCACTGTTGTGCAGACTGCCAGTTAGGCAAAAAAGCCAATGCCAAAGGTCACATCTCCACAGTGGTGTAGGTTTGAGGGACAAGGACTGCAAAATCCATGGTTGGGGGACCTAGGCAATCCCTCTAGACTTTTCTCTAGTGTTTTTAACATAAATGTAATAGATGAGTCCTTGTTTCCTCATGATTACACAGAGACTTCCTACATTAAGTTCACAAAATTTTGTTATATGGTCAAGGAATCCCCTTCCAGCATGGTATTTAAGATAGCAACAGAGACACCCACCTTGCATTAGTAAGCCACTTTGTTTAGATACGTCTTACAGATCTAGAGTTTAAACAAACCCCGGATTTCTGCTACCAGAAAAGCAGAAGTTCAAGGCCAGATAAATGGTCTTCATGTAGTTAGTGATCAATTAAGCCAAACGGGTTGTTGCTATTACTGAACTGACAAAGCTTTTTGTCATGTTAATTTTCAACAAATTCAGGTAATGGATGCTGAAGTAATGCCCAATATATTGAGTAAATCAATTAAATGCACTATCAAAAAAAAAAAAAAAAAAATTGACATTGTTTTATAATCACTATGTTTTTTTGCAGATTAAAATAAATTAGACTAATGAATTAAACAATGTTTAGCATGAGCTATTTACAAAGTTTATGACAAAATTTTCTCGTAAGAAGCAATTGAATTCCAAACTGCTGGAAGCTCTGAGAATGTATTGAAGGTTTGTATCATCAGTTTCTCTATTTTGATACTTTCTTCCCCTAACATTCACAACTGGATATTTTGAGAAAGAAGATAATAGGCTGAATGGATCATACAGAGCTGCTCCATTATATTCCTTGGCTGAATAAATCAGTCTCAAAGAGACAATTTTAACCATTTCTAATAAGCAGCTTACTTTGCCATCATTTGTCAGACAACTTGTTACAGTAGATGAAAGCTATTGCTCTGTTTGAACATACAGATGAATGCAAATAACTTGAGTTTCGCAATTAATTCACCCAGAGATGCAGTCAACATATTGGACTAAAAAAAAAGTTTTGTTTTCCAGTTATTTCAACTTTTTAAAAACAGTAAGAGTGCTGTGGTGCAGAGTATTTTTTGTTGTCAATTTGTGTTGTAGTCATATTTTACAAACGAAAAGATTGCAGAACAGAGACTTAACTTCCTTGCATTGCACCACTGTGGTAAGTGCATCATCTTTTGCTTAGTTGTACATTCCGGTCTCTCCAAGAAGAAGTATCCAAGGCACACAGGTCTGGTAGAAATGCAATGCTTTTCCTACAGTGTACTACTTTAAATATGTCTGCTAGGATGTATTTACCATTTCTCTGACACTGCATATTATAGAAGAAGTTATAGAAAGGGAGCTGAAAACTATAGATTCATGAGTACCTCTAAACAATGGTAGTTACATGAACATCCCATGACAAAGAGAAAGTATATATTGAGTCCTATAAATTACAGGTTTCAGTAATTTATATTTTTGTTCCCTATTCTGTAAAAAACAATTTACCTATTGATTATATAGTATTCTGTTTCTTTCCAAATTTTTTTTCAAATGTCATATAAAATGACATGGATTTGTTTTACTCATTTTAGGTATGGCTTTTTTGATTAATTATGGCACAGATGTAATTCGCAAAAACAGAAGCACTTGAAATCAAATCTTTATTTTGATATGTTCAGTGTTAAACTAATATTTAGATAATGTTGCAGAACAGATCATTTTTACCTGTATAATGGAACTTTGTTTCACATTTGTTCTTTAAATACAAAAAAATTAACTGAACAAAAGAGTAAATCACTTTCACTGTGTCACTGCAGTGAAAAACTGCAGTGAGAATACTTTAAATAAAAATTTAATGTGAAATGCCACTGGGTTTACTGCTGATAATGATGTTCTTCAAATAAATTTCCACTATTTAACTGCTTTTAGCAGGTCCAAACTTTTCTAATTAAATCAGCCCTCCCGACACGGTAATCTTCATTGTAATGGGCTTTTACTTCCTTAATGTATCTTCTAAGACTTATTCTGTCTTTATTATGTCTGCAAAACTTATACTAGAGTGATTATCTTTTGCTATATTAGAAGCATATGGATTCATTAGCAGATTTTAATTTTTTTTTTCTTTTTATGATTTTGTATTTCAATTAGAGTATCTTGAGTCCTTTCCCCTAGCTGCTATTCATCAAAATGTACACTATGATCTGTACTTTCTTCCTTTAAAAGTGTAAGGATATCTTCTTAATTCCTGTAAAGGAAAGTGACCTTTTGATTGAGTACAACTTTAGATATCAAAAGATCTTTCAAAAAATATTGGTTACGAACATCTGAATAGTACATTTTAGGATATTCTTTCTGTTCAGCAGTCAAGTACTTAAAAAACATGAATCTGAGAGTTTTAAAATATTACTTAAGTAGTTGATTAACTCATTCTTCGAACAATTTATTCATGTAGATTGCTGTTATTTTTTTCTTATTCTTTATTCTTTTATTCTGACTCTGAACAGAATTGAAATATGGGATTCAACTTGTCTAATTTCAAATGTCTGAAAGGCTATCGCAGTCTAAACCAGTTGTATAAACTCTTTTTATTGAAAGAACTAGAGACTGTAGGCAGACAGTTTGTCTAAGCTGTCTTGGATACTTATCTTCAATGAGATAAATTATTCCCTGAAGGTGCTTATTTCTTCCTATTGACTATACAGGAAGACTAGATGACTAGTTTGGATGACAACTTTTAGTTGTCTGATGTTTACTGAGATGGATCTCATGCAAAGTGCCCCAAAATATTCTGGTTGATGAAGCACTGGATCATTACTGCTTCCAAGTCAGATTTCCAACAGAAATAGCCTGACTTTCCTCAGACAGACCTACCTCTTCCTCTGATCTGTCAAAGTTTATTTGAAATGTTTAAAAATTAAAATCTTCTCAGCAGCTCTGTACAAAAGGAAAATTTTGCCAAAATATTTGAATTCAGTTTTCTGAAGACATATCAAAGAGGATGAAATACACAAATAGAAATAAAAAGCAAGTAGGTAAGAATACCTTCATATTTTCTGAGTAATTAATACTTTTCTGATAATACCGAGTAGATAAAAAATGTCTTGTTGACTGATTATTTTCCACTACCTTGTATTTAATCTCAGTTTTCTGTCACCTGTAAATTACCTCATTATGTACAACCTTTAAAGTTCATACACTGTCTCTCTTTAAAAAGCGCTATGACTTAATACACATCTGTAGAAGTAGCTATTAACAAAAACTCCATATTTTCAAATATATTTTTTTATAATATATTGTGTTACAAATATATTTATTCTGTAAATTCTTATATTGACAAAATATCCTTATGAATAGTATTAGGATAGTGTTGCTCATCCGTGTGAGCAACACAAGTGGAGTTAAGGGAAGGTTCCCTTGTATCCCTTAAATGACATGCATTTGTAAATGAGTGAAGGAAGTACTGGAGCCTAGCAGAAATCATGGAGAATCATAGAATCATGGAATGGCCTGGGTTGATAAGGACCTCAAAGATGATCTAATTTCAACCCCCTGCTATGGGCAGCATCGCCAGCTGCTAGACCAGGCTGCCCAGAGCCACATCCAGCCCTGCTTTGAATGCATCCATGGATGAGGCATCCACAACCTCCTTGTGGAACCTGTTCCAGTGTGTCACCACCCTCTGAGCTGTCACCACCATAGAGCTGTTGTAGATGGCTGATGAACTTGAAATTCAAATACTGTGTTGTGTTGTTTGTTTACTTAATATGTAAAAGGTGAAAAGAAAGCTCTTAACAGGTTATTTGTGTTTTAACAGTAAGTTTTCAGTGACTCAATATCATTTGCTTTTTTTTCTAGCTGAAATCAACACTAAATCACATGCATTGGATAATGTTATATAAATGACTTCATGTGTTCAGATTACAAGTCAAATTTATCTTATCTGGTGGTCTAGTAACAGGCATAAGTGTAAAGCCTTGGTCTAAATTCTATCAGCTTAGTCTCTAGAAGGCTAGTCAACTTGAACATTCAGCAATTGACTCATGGGATTTTTTTTCACAAGAATAGAATGAGTTAAGGTAAAGAAAGTCCATCACAAGGACCTTCCATTTTCAAATACACTGTTTTCTAAATTGCATTTATATTTTGTCCTGTGAGCATGTTGTTTACACTAAGATTTCAGGTATCTTTAATGTTTTTGTGACTGTTGCAAAAGGCATTAAATAAAAAAAAATGTATTTCTGGGTCTGATAAAATATTTAAACATAGCTAGACTAATAACATCCAAAATATTAAAACTTTAAAACTTTTGAAGCCTTTTCAACTCCAGGTAATATTCTATTGTCATTTTTTTTACACTGACAATTCTGTTCTTTGTTCTGGAGAGGACTGAAATGAATATCATATGATATGTCTTGTTTTCATCAATTTCTTTCCTTTCTCTGAAAAGATAACTCAGAATAAACTAAAATAAAGTATTGTGAGCATAACAGCTTATCTGAACATCTAAAATGTTTAGCATTCATCTATTATCAGCAAGGTTATTTATTTTCCTGTTAGTAAAATAACTTAGGACTTTGGTATAATGATGGGAGATTTGATGTGTATATTATTAGGTAATTGGAAACAATTTTTTTCTTATACACAGACTGAACTTTTGTTCCATACTTCAATTAATGGAATAGTAGTAATAACATTCAGCTCATTTGTTAACATGCTACTAAATAAGAAATCAACTGTGATGACTATTTAGCATGTCTCAATGAAAGAGATTGTTACTATTTGATTAATTTTATAAAATCAAATTTATAATATAAATCTTGGTGGACGCATTTCTGTTGTTTAGGTACCAAAGACGAACTGTTATGCTCCTCTTATAACCTTTTGTACAGCAGTTTATATCAGACTGACTTTTAAGATATATGGGAAATAGACTGGATTCATTACAATTCCAGAAATAATATGATGAAGCTGATATTCCCTGTTATGCAACTGTAAAACAAAAACAGGTCAACATCTGCTTAATTGCTTGAAAAATTACAGTTAAATTTAAGCATTTAAGTTTAAAAATACATATCAGTACAATATACTAAATCAAATTCTACAAGATTATTTCACACAGAGCATTTTAAATGAGATGACTCATCTATAATTCTATTGATGAAAAATATCAGAACTCATCATAACCCTTGAAGGTTATGAAACAGTCCAGAAGATCAGTTTTTAAGTACTATTTCTGCCACTATTTCTGTCTTTCTCAAGAAAATAAATGAAAATAAATACTGTGGAGTATGGTGCTAACCAATTACTTTAAATATCCCAGAGGTAAAAAACACTCTGTCACAAAACTGAATAAATTTATGTTAGGCCTGTCATACTATATTTAGATTATGGCATGTGAAGAAGATGAAACCAACATCCTAATTGATGATAAATTTCTGTAAACTGGTGGAACATTATGCCCACCTTTATTCTAGCATATCAGAAGTCGAATTGTATTTGCATCCTTGAGTCCTGATATTAGACATTCTACTGTGAATTGTTTATTGTATCAGTCACAATTGATTTTAATTTAATAACAGAACAAGGGAAAATCATAGAATTGATGGCTACATAGCTTCTCCTAACTGTCTTTTGAACAAACTTGTTAACTGATAACTAAATTTTACTGGAGAAATATTGTAGAGTGAAAAGAAATTGAATGAGAGACAAGTAGGAAGACTGATGTTTGGAGAACTTTCAATACATACACTTTACTTCTGAAGGAAGTTTGCCAGAGAAAGTTGATTGGCTTTAATCAGAATATAATAAGTTTGGTTTTTTTTGATGCTGCATATGATATTTCTACTTTGAAGCAGCAATTTAGGCCTTGACTACCAATTATCTATAGAAATTCAATTTATGTATGGTTTTTAATATGCCTGTTATGTGACTGTACATTATATGAACACTGTAACTAACTCCTGTTCATTGACAGACTATAATTATTCTAACTTTCTAGACAAGGAAATCAGAGCTCAGAAAGGATAAATGATTTGTCCACAATTACAAGACCGAGGCTAAAAAGCACAGCTTTTGATTTTGACTTGTTACTGTGCCCTAAGTTTTCCTGCTAGAGAAGAAAATCACTGGTGAGACATTAGTTATTCTGAAGAGTTGCACAGGAAGCATTTATCCTGATTATCCATTTTTCCTTACTGAGAAGGACATGGGTCCCTCAATCACAGTAACACTGTGACCTCTGTATCTTACAGAAGAAATCATTATTCCATCAAAGCCTGACTATTGCTTGTTGTTTGGGTTTTCCCACTCATTTTTGAAGCTTTATCATATTTTCTGTGAAAATTCATATGTATGTTTCTTGATGAACAGCAATAATTTTCCTTATATTGACCAAAAAAAAAAAAAAAAAAAAAGAACCCAAACCTCTATATTCATTACTTTGAAAGAGAGAGAAGTTCTCATACATCATACTTCTTCTCATTTCTAATATCAGATAACTGACCTTTTAAGAGAGGCTTGCACTACTGGCATTTATATCTTCTATCATTATTTAGTATTCCTCTGAGACCACTACAGGCACATGGTTTTGTGTAATTAACAATACGGGATAAAAATATATTCTGGATATTTGTAATCAGATATAGAGTCTTTAATTTTCCATGTGAATAATTTCAGATAAAGTTCATAGTGATTAAAATTCATTATTACTTGTAGACAGGTCTTTCATAATGAAATTGGTGACTATCCATTTCTTAATAGAAAAATACTCATTTGGTTTAACAAAAAAGTATCAACGGAGTTGGTACTGAATACTCTCCTTTCTTTAACTCTTTTAACCATGAAAGAAAGATATGGAACAAGACAAAGACATTTGTTCCTTAGAACAGCAAATGTTGTGATGCTCTGACATGTGCTTAGGGTATCTGGAGTTGCTAATGGATCCTGGCCAGAATGAAAGGAGAAAAAAAAGTAAAGTAAAGAAGAGGCATCGTGCCATCTCAACGATAGTACTTCACAGATATAGGCTCAGTTCTCCTTTTTCCTTACTTCAGGCATATTCAGTTTCTTATTAATACCATGTAAATACAGCAAATGTGCATGCTCGTATGTTACTCTCTAGTAATTTCTTGTAGCTGATTAAAGAGATAAATGTAAAAGGTTGATTTTTCTAATTACATACTGCCCCGAGGTAAATTATACATGGCATCACATCCATTGACACTCTATAATGGGCACTTTTTATTGCAGAATGATTTTCTGAGAAATTTCTTCATATAGTTTATTTTTAGGAAGCAAGAAGACAGATGAAATGAAAAAAATAATATCCTACCAAAATTTCTTAACTTTTTCTGAAAAGCTTGCTAACAGGATATGAAGGATTGCCAATAATCTTCCTTCTCACATCTCATTTGTAATTTCTATACAACTGCAATAAATTGAATAGAAAGCAATAGAAATAATCATATGCATGTTGAATGGCTCTCTATAAAAGTTCCAAAAGATTGCTACATCAGAACTATATTCAACAAAAATTTTCTTTGGTAAACAGTGCAGCGTTTACTAGTAAAGAGCTAACTACTTGAACTCTCCAACCTGAAGAATTGTTAATTACAACCCTACCTGATTTGTAAGCTTCTTTTCAGGATCCTTGTGCTTTCTGAGTAGTTATGAATATATAGAATACAAGTCTTTTGTTACTTTTCTTTCTTTTCTATTATAGATTTCCAGGACCACCTCAAATGGTGAAATAGAAAAGCAATGCTAAAACAGTTGATCACCAGTCATTTAAGACATTATCTTTGCTTTAGTCTAAAAACAGATCATTTGCACTCAGTAAATTTTTCATTTATTAAACATGATAAAACATTAGGAAAAATAAGTGAAGAAATAGTGAAAGGTGACAAAATCAAGGAAGATATTTCCCTTAGTATTTTTCCTTATTCATAATAATATATAGGAGTAGAGAGGGGTAATATTATGCCATGTACCTTTCACTTTGTATTGGTTGGGTCAAATTCAAACATGACTCATCTATAACAAGAAGTAGTATATAAAGGTACTGTCATCCTTTTTGTTTACGAAGATATATAGGTTAACGTCTATGTTTTATAATGAGTCTTATTCAAGAAAAAACTTCAGTATTTCAATCATTTCATTAAACAAGAATTGCTATCAAACATCTAGTTACCATTCAAAACATGGAAAAATAGAAATAAAATTTTCTCAGAACACAGGATTTATTATGCATTATGTAGCACAGAGATATATATGAATGTATTTTTATAATTTTTTCAAAACAAAATTTTCAGGCCAAAATTTTTTCGGGAGAAATTTTCAGCGATCTCTAATGAAAGCATGAGCATAAATTAAAAACTAATTTAAGGATCATATGAACTGAACTTGTATTATACTGGAAGATTTCTAAACCAAATCCACAGAGTTAAAAGTAGTATAAAAGTTAAAACTGATAGATCAAACAGACAAAAGTTGAGAAGGAACTTTAACTGAGATCATGGCCTTGTTTCATCCCCCTGCTAATCAACTGCTAGCAGTTAAACTTGATGTAGAGAGAACAAGGAAAGCAGTTTTATGATGATAACAGTCTCTAAGTGATACATTTTCTGCTCCTTTGCTCTTCAGAGAAGAAAATTGCTGCTGCACTTATGGGGAAAAAAGGCCAAAGAGATATGTATTTGTGAATGCTAACATTTAACCAAAACAGTCCAAAAGTGAGCACTTTCCAAATATTGAACATCTAGCTAATTCTTTATAGATCAAACATATATATTTTTAATTTTTTTAAGTGATTTTTTTTTTCCTATCTTTGGAATTTCTTTCTATTTCACGTCTTCAGAGGAGGAAGGTACCACGGTAACTTACTGCCCTGTGTGCCCTTATCCATGAGCAAACTGCTTTGATCCCTGCTGTAAGTATATCCACACTAATAGAATTACACAAAGCATGATTTTTGCCTGTGTTATTCATCCACACGTTGAAAGCTATAACTGTTTACCCACCATATCAACCCAACTATTCACTTGCAATCCATTCTCAGCACAGAGATCACTAAGCAGCTGTGACGAGAAGAGTGACTGGAGGGCAAGAATCTCTGACATGTCACAATTTATACAAAGTCTCCCATGACTGCTATATATTAGTAATAATCAGCTTACTGACAGCTGGAGAAGAATGAATATCAGCACAGAGAATAAACTACTTTTTTATTATTTATTATTTTTCTTTCTTGCTATTTTTACTGCACAAATGTGGATGGCATATATGCACAACAAAGAATGCTTTTCTTTCCCCATATGTTGTTGTTAAAATATAACTTACTAAAATTGTAATTGCGATCATATTGTAAAATGGTTTCATTTTCTGTCTTTTTCCAAAGCTCTTAATTCTCAGTTTTCTCATGTTGACTGATTCCAATGATTCTATGCAAAATCCATTCAGCTTTGTAGTTCAATATATGGAGTCTGAAATATATCATTTATTTCAGTTACCTCTGAAACAATATCATTTAAGCTTCTCATGCCAAATATTGAAGCAATTTGCATTATAGCTGTAATTTAAACACTTTTGCTAAATCTTGTTCTTGCTGCACTATTTTATATGGAATTTAATGCAAACTCATTTCATGTGGGTAGCAAGGCACAGTGTTATAATTTACTCTTTACAGACTGCTGATTTATATTGATGAGGAAAAAAAAAAAAGATCATTTAAGTTAGATAAAACTATTGGTCAGAAGAAGCTGAGCTTTCAGTTCTGGCTCCTAATTTAAGGTACAGCATTTTGTTTTCCTGTCTAATAAATAGTTGTTTTTATGTAATAAGATCATCTATACTGCAATATTTGTGGTGATGTTTTAATTGTTACAGTCATCACTCAAGGAAATTGAAATAAAAATCCTTCAAATGTTAACTTCTACCTCCATGAATTTAACAATTCCAGATTTTCTTCAAATTTCTAAGACTTCTCAGACCCAGCAAATGTTATTATTACACAATAATGATGTAGCATTTAACCCAAATTGGCTTCAAACTTATTGCTCATAAGTCTTTAATTCATATTCTCTATATTATCAACCAGCAAAATCATTCTGATACTTTTAAATATAAATGCCATCTGGTAATCTTGTTAAACAAAGTTAAGTTATTATGATTATTCCCTAAATACAATTATATAAGGGTTTATTTTATTATATTTTATAATTTATGGATTTTCTATTTTTTTAAAATCAATATTAGTAACCCAATAAATATGATTAATAATTCTTAACTACTGGTGATGGGTACACATCTGTGTTTACAGTAGACAATATAAAAAGGGGAAGGATAGTAAATGCTATACAGATAAGCAGATAAACAGGAATTGTTTTTACTTCATGTTATTACTTATAACAGTAAAGAGTAGTTCAGCTCCTTGGTAATTTTAGTTGTATAATCACATGCATCTAACATAGATTACTGTAACTTAAATATATATATATACAACTAGAATGAATACTTTCAAATACTCAATACTTTCAAAACCAGAGAGATAAAGATCTGGTTTGTTTGTTTGTTTCCTACAGGCTTGATCAGATCAAAGAAAGTGAAACTTTTGTGTGCAAAGAGAAGTTCATGAGGACTTTGAAGAAATTCTCAGTTATGTCCAGGAAAAGCATCCAGGTAAGGAAATTTACACTATGAGAAATCATGTTTGTGTTTCTCCTTTTAAAAAGTATATGTCTTTGCACGAAGATACTGTGTCATCTTTGTCAGTTGTCACCTCTGCCTGGTAAAGGATTTTAAATTAGATTTGAATTTAATTGAAAATATATTTATGTAGTTGAATTATTGTGGAAAGAGCAACAGATGAGCCTTTTTTTAGACAAATCACAGGTGTCATTTGTTTAAGAAGTGCTTTGCAGAAGCCACAGATAAATTTGTTGAAGCTTATCAAAGATAAGAGAAACCTATATGCCTATAATTTAACAGTGTTCCCTGAAAACCTCTGTTGGTAAATGCTCACTGTGTGATGACTGTCCCATATCTTTGCTGTGTGTTTGTTTCTAGCTACCACAAACTCTTGTATCATTTGTTTATGCATAGATATAGAACTTTATTCATGTTTTAAAACTAAGAGGAGCAAAGAGATTTCTACAATTCTGACAGAAGATACAGATATTTTTTTTTTGTTTGGGATTACATCCTGATAGTCATTGTAGTGGAAATGCTAAATCAAAGCCTGAAACTGAGATTAAGCACCTGGTAGAAAAGCAGGGTCAACCCAGGGGAGCAAATGTATGCAGTGCACAAGTGACTGGAAGGGGGAGCCAGGATCCACCCCTTCCCAGACCTCATTTAAAGGTTGGCAGTGGAGGTAAGGGTTTCCCCCTAGAGATCTCTGCATACCTGAGGCCTTCTGAAGGTAAGCAGCTTCTTTCTCTTATTTCTGTGCCCCCAGCTGTTGTATTTGAGTGAATCCTTATCCTTCTTTGTTGCAGCTCAGGGTCTTAATGCTCTGCTGTTGTTGTGCTTTCTGTTCCATTACAGTTATGCTCTTCTCTGAATATTTGGTAATTCTTAATGGTGCCTGGGGGCTTGTTGTGATGGAAAAAGTTTACTGTTTTTTTTTCTTTTTTTTCCTGTATGTATATTTGGGAATAAAGCTCAGAAATTAACATCAATTGTAATGTTTGGTTGCATTTGATCTAGTTCAGACATAGTTACATTTCAGTGTGAAAAGGTAGTTTGCTGAATCAGAAGATAATGATTTCAACAATTCTATTTTGAGGGTTAGATTAAAGAATCACTCATTTAATAATAATCTAATTATATGTTCAGATTGACTTCTAAAATGCTGGGGAAAAAGTACATGTTAGTGAACTTATCTGTTAATTTTTTTTAAGTCCTTGATATTTATTTCAGTATGTCCTTCAGCCTCATAGATGAGTCTGAAGCTCTTCACCTTCTTCCAGTTTTGCCTCTGTCTTCCTTCTGCTTAGATACTTCCTAAAATACTGAACTGCTGGCAGGAATCTCACAGCAAAATGTCCAGTGTATCTTTAAATGTAATGGAGATGTTCTTTGCCTTATCCCTGCCAAGTGGCTGATTGCTGGCAGCTGAAGCAAGGGACAGATGGCCATGTAGCTCTATCTGCACCCTATTGAGATGAACAAGTGACAATCTGCAAAATGCTCAAAACTAATTTAAACTGCTTTAACCTCAGGAAACCCAAGTCTCTTAGGTTTCTTTGCTGAAGTGTAGGCAGATTTTATGCTTTTTCTTGCAGTGCTCTCTGTAGTAGAGATCTCAATGTTCTCAACACAAGTACATCTCATCCATTATGCCCCAAGCAGAGTGATACCAGTCCTGTCTATGAAATATCTGTAAGGATGTTCTGGTTATTGACGTGCAAGTGATATCAAATGCTGTGCATTTCTCAAGAATTCATCCATCAAGAAGGTTCCTAAGCAGAGTATTTTTCAGATAGAACAATACTTTCTTATGCCATATACAAATAAATCTTAAAAAGTATTGGACCTTTGACCAAGGCACATTAGCAAAGAGGTGGAAGTGTTAGATTAAGAAATGACTGAAAGAAAGCTCTAGGCTGGGCAGATAAAATTTGAACTCAGAATTATTTACTTTCATACGTGGTTTGTTAACAAAGTAACTGTTGTAAAAACTTCTATTCTTTTATTCGGTGTTGTAGGTGGTCTTGGATAAATCTTGGCACTAGTTAATATTCTTTCATTTTTTTATTGCATTATAAATTTCTCCATTATTATTTTCTTCAAAATTAGACAGAAGATACTTGAGGAAAATCATGTTCTAAATAGAGTCTTTACTATGTGCATCCTTTCAGGTTATGTTTCCACAGTTTTTAATATGACCTTCCTATGTGAAATATAAAGCAGTGGGATCCAGATCAGGTGGAGAGATATCACTCCTTTTTTGTTTAATTAGCCTACACATATAACAGGTATTTCATGCTGATACTGTGCTTTCAGACTAACTTTACTTGCTTTAACATCTGAATTAGCAAATATTCTGTGAAAACACTCTAGCTCTACATTGCTGCCTGCAACATTCTTATTCCGGATGTGGCACTCCTCATTTTGGATTAACTGCTTCTTCAAAATATATTTTCAATCTCCCTTTGCCTCTTTGTTTGGAAGAGCAGGGACTTTCTTAATTGGAGAGTGAGGAAGAAACTAGAGCATTCATTTGTTCACTTTTGCCTAAAACTCATTTGGAACACTTTCAGTGAAAATGGAGTTCATACTTTTTCTTCATCTGCAGTGAACAGAGGAAAACAGAAATTTTCCTGAAAAGAATGAAATTAAACCCTCAAATATAAGAGTTATATATGATAGCTCAAATATTGTGCTACCTTAAGAGAGATCTTGCTGATCTCTCTCTAAAATCAACTGAGGCTACAAATCCTGTAAGTCTGGAGACAGATGTATGCTTACTGTGATTTGCAGCCCTGTGTTCCCTCTGATGAATATGTCTGATATTGTATTTATGCAAAAACAACAACAAAAAAAAATGTGGATTAAAAGTCAGGCAAACAGAGAGGACCACAGAGAAACTTATGATTTCTCCTGGAAGGTAATTTTTTCTATATCTCAAGCAGATTTTCTGAGTAGAAAGTTGGGAAAAACAGTTTTAGGTTACCAATGAACTCTGTGTCAGAAATGAAATACTGATTCTACCTGGACCCATAAGGGATTTGATGCAGATTACATGTATATCTACTTATCTAGAGATTCTATATTCTTATGAAATATATGTTCTAGAAGAAAAATACCATTAGCTATCCCATTGGCCAAGTTTGAAATCGGTATGGAATTGTTCTACTAATATACTGATTTATATGAGAAAAGTCATTATCATCAGTCATTTCAATTGATACATTTGATCACCTTCATACAGCTAAAGAACAAGCTCAATTCCTTGACATTGCAAAAGACTGCTTGGAGCAAGAATCACATTGTTTTCAGAGTATAATATTTTTCTTGAATGACTTAAACGTCAGTTGAATTATAATGTGCTGCTGACAATCATCATTAGTATAAAGTAAAACACAAAAATATTCTAAAGTTAAAAAGGAACATTTTTGCTGTGAAGGTGGTTGTGGAATGCTGTAAAACATTGCTCAAGGAGGTTGTGACATCTCTATCCTTGAAGATCCTCAAAACTCAACTGGATGCAGTTCAGGCCAACCTGCTGTAGATGATTCTGCTTGAGCAAGTTGTTGGATGAGTTGAATCCTTTCAAAGTCAATCTTTCTGTGATTATTAACAGATCATGGCCTTTTTGCTAGTTACGCAGTTGAAAAGGAGGAGTAATTAAACAAGAAAAGGATGACTCTGAAATCTGATTGTCTTATCCCTTAGAACTTCTTGTCCAGACCAGTCATGTTTGAAACAATATGGAAATCACAGTAACAAATGGGCACCTGAAACATATTTATAAATACAAATATTTCAATGATTCCTGCCTCCTACAACATAACTGGACTTAATAATTAAAACTATTTATATAGATATAAGAGAGGAGAGATGAAAGGAAAGAATTTATTTATATAAATATAAAGAAAATATTTTTATTTATATTACAGATAGGATTAATCAAATTCCAGAGTTGTTGATCTCTGATTACAGAGAAAATAGAAAAGACCAGATTAAAACTGTTTGAACTTGTACTGCTTTTAGATAGTGAATTGTTGTATTGAAAGAGACTACAAACCACATCTCCAAAATTCCTAGGCTTTGCTATTTTCTTTTATTTAGTGCCTCTAAAGTATTAAGAGGCAGAGCACTTCTGTTCTTATTTTTAATCAAATATTTATGCAAGTATTTTCTCACGTGTGACTTCTACTGCATCCTAATGAGTTTCTCAATATGATTTTTATAGCCAACTATACATATAATTTGTAAATTGTCTAGACGGATAGTCAAGAATAACTATAGGACTATATGAGTAGCAGTAAGACTATATAATAATCCTTCATGACTGAAATCTCCTTTTGGAAGTTGCTAGTGTGAAGTGTGCTGGAACAAGACTTCTAATACTGTATAGAAATGTTTTAGATACACAGATACATGTAAAATAATAGTTGAATAATTCTGATAAAAGTACTTTGTGCCTTTAGTTTTTCATCCAGGCCTTAACATGAAAATTCAGAACGAAACTGTGAAATTAAGTTTTATCAAGTATGTGAAGTTATTGTTAGCATTTAGTTGCATTTCAAATTACCTGAAGATTGTTTTAAAGCCTTTAATTTTGATTGACATGCAAGTGAAACTTCTGTGAGAGGGTTTTAGGGTTTTCATTTTGAATATACAAACATGGATTTTTAGATTTTAACTAAAAAAAAATTGTGGTTTGAATATGATGTTCCCCAATTTATTGATATGATGTAATCCTGCCATTAAAAACCTATCAGCAAAGCTGAAATGTTAGCTATTTACATAGCTATTGGACACACTGGAACTTTGAGTCCTCTGGCAAATGCTATGATGAGTTAATTGATGATTTACAAGGAAATTATTCATGTTACACTTTCATTTGATTTATAATAATATCATAAGAGATTACATTAGGATTGCTTCTAAACAATAGATTGATGCCATGCCTAGCATTGTGTGCAAACCTATTCAGCGTAATTAACAGGTGTAAATTGTTTGCTGGGATAAGCTTCCCACTGTGAAGCCTTTTGTTGGCTGCAGGCTGCTTTCCTGCTGTATTACTGCTTCTAAATGAGACAATCTCACTTAAATGTAGAATTTTACATATGTTAATTCTTTGTACACTTGTTTATTTTTGAAGTAGTTGAGGCAATAACAGTGAATCTCTACAAAAGCACGTATTTCTGCAGGCTTCTGATTACCTTGTACCACGCTAACAATTTTGTATTTCTTTTCAGCAGTGTTTGTTTCAATCAAAAGCAAGTAGAGTAGTAACTTGTAGAAGAATCAGTCTGACTCCTTAACTGTAAGATGAAAGCCTGTTCTGCAGCTCACAGAATCATAGATCTGCTCCACTGAGTTCTTTACCCAGAATTATATATAAAAAAAGTACAGAGAGTACAGACAAGTCTATGAAGTTCTGTATCTGTAGCGCAGCAAGCTCCAGAATGAATTTTTTTTAATTTTAGCTTTGAAATTCTCATACATTTTTGAAAATTTCAGTTGTAGTTATCATTAAAAAAGAAGTCCTAAGTTGGATAAAGGTTTGGGGGTTAGACAGTCAAATAAAAATGAGACAAAACAATCTGTTATTTCATCATAGATATGAAGACAATTTCTCTATCAATAGACCATATCTAAAATCATCCAAGAATTTCATTATATAGACCTCTTATTAAAACTTTTCTGTATTTTTACCTTGTTTGTGTTCTAACTTTAACTGGATAATGGCAGGTCCAGAAATATAAAGTAAATGAACTATGCTATCTCTTACTGCATGTCTCTCTTTCACATAGTTAAGTTGCAGAATTGTAAAAACTGTTTTCACATTTTATAATGACATCATAAATAAAATTAAAATGTCTTATTCATTGCTTCTGCTTTTTAAACTAATATAGCCAAGATGACAATTGACCCCACTTATTACAGAAATAAATTATTTACCATATTTTCTATTTCTTTCCCTTCTGAGGTACACTATGTCTGAGCATGTCCAGGGATATATGCACATGAACAGAGAGACAGTTCAATGAACTGATTTCTAGGGTAGCATTGAATATTTCTATTCAGGGCTCAGGAATAGGCCTCATTGAGAGATTGTAGCTTCAAACTTCTTTTGATGAGGTATTTTGACATAAGCTTATCCTTATGCTTTCTGACTCTGCATCATTTTTCTTAGGACTTTTCCTGCCACCTTAAAGTATCTAGTTTGAAGTTTACACCTATTGTAATGTTTTTTTGTTTTGTTTTTCCCTCCAAAGTACTTAACACCAGTAAATTAATGCGACTGAAAGCTTGCTAGTTTTTTTTTATGTGTATGCAGATCTCCAGAAAATTTACGTTCTACTGGCACCTCTGGAGTTCTTCAAGTATTGTCTACCTCGTTTGAAAATATATGTGGACTTTCTGTACTCTACTACAATTAAAAGAATTATTTTTCTCCTTTCAATACTCAAGAAAGAAGGAAGATGATTTAAATGGTGCAGTTTTTCTTAGTAGAAAAATAAGAAAAAAGAAAAATGTTGAAGAAAATTAAATGTTACCTCTCTCATGCATTAAGTATTTTATTTTAGATACTGTTTGTCAAACAATAGAGAAAGAATATATGTTTTATATGAAGAAAAAGCAACCCTCAATTTACTACTACCCTGTAGTTTGCCTTTCTGGAGAGAGAAAGATTTGTGATGCACTATGTTTCAGTTTTAATGCAGTATCAGTGGTGATGATACAGTATAGTTTAAATTTGCAAGTAGACTTAAACCTGAACCAAGCGCTTAAAATTACTTGGTAAGACAAGTAAAATAGTGATCTAAGCTAGTCCAAATACACTCAGTTAGGATGTGGATATTCTCTTAGGTGGGAAAATTCTGCCTGTCTAGAAAGAAGCTTTTGATTTGTTTAGTGAGACTAGGTTATATTCATTCAAATATTTGATGACGCAAAAACTGTTCAAAATATACATGTGCAATCTTCTCCACAATGCCCTTCCTCATTCAGCACATAGGCAAGTTTAGTAATTACCATTATTCTTTTTTTTTTTGTACCTAAAAAAAGTCACAGAAATTCATCAATAGTTGTCTGAATTCTGCAGAGAATTGTTTCACTTACATGACAAGATTAACAGACTCAACAATGCCACATTTGAAGTGACACATTTGCAGTATGAAAAGAGCTGTTTGTTAATTTACACAGTTGAGATCTGTAATAATTTACTCATCCACTATTGAGGAAGTACCTTAAAAATGTTCCTCTTATCTTCCTTTCTTTTTTTTTTTTTTCTTGGAAAAAGCCATATGTAGTATACTGAACAATAAGAAGAGATAGTAAAATTCAGATGGGCCACTAATGTAACTTTTAACACATTACTAGTTACAGTGGTATTTTTTGAGTGCATTGGAACCATGTTCTTCATCATCCTTTATATCCACTGTCCTATGCCTGAAGACCCTTTGTCTGCATCGTTTGTCACAAATACTGCAGAAGTGATTTATAAACAATGGCTGATATCTTATTTAGTGTAGCATTATCCATGTATATATTGAGATCAGCACCAGAAAATATTTTACAAAAATATTGTCCTGGTTGAATTTATCTAAGAGAAGGTCATTTGTGGTCAAAACCATACTGAATATTCCAGAACATTTCAATAATCAATAATAATTAGCATTTTTTTCCAGTCTTAAATCCTTAAGAAAGCTTTCTATGAGAAAAACAAAATTGATTTTTTTTCAATGTAGTGGAGGACTTTGCGATTTATTTGCATGCTGATAGCAGAGCTGATAAACATTTTACTGGTTTTACTATTTCTGAAAGGGAAAATGTATGTGTGTTAGGAGTGGAGCTTCTCTTTGTTATGTGTGCAATAAGACCAAAAACATTCAATATATATACTACCATTAAGCAGAAATATCCTGCATGTTGCTGTTGTCATAGCTGTTTTAATATTCACTACTTAATTTTAAATCAGGTTCTGTTTTTCTTCCTGTGTCCTCATCATGTTCAAATTCCTCTGCACCCTACAAGATGAGATGAAAATTGCTGCCAAAATATGGTCATAAAAAATGAAAAAGGAGGGAGTGATTTTTTTTTTTTTTTTTATCTCTTCCAAAGAGCCTTTTTCACAGTATTTGTTGTGTATCCTTTATATCCATCATTACAGGGGTTCCTAAGACTAGACATATCTATTGGCAAGTAGTTAATAGCTGAATCTAGAATATAATATTCAGGGAAAATAGATATTGTGTCTAGAGTGTTTCTCTATAGAGATAGAAAATCTTTTGGAGGATCTCAGTAAGTTACCAGCTTCTTGTCGTATTTGTAAATAAACAGTATTTTCATAGTAATTCAACAGTGTGTGACATTATTTTAGCTGGAGATCTCAAATCAGCTCCAAGAATAACTTTAAGGCTGAGCAGTGACTGTATAAATATAAAAACTGAGACAAATAGACAGATTTTCTTTCTACTTACTCTGTCATTGACAAACTAGAAATCATTATCCATATACAGCATAATGACTTTTTTTCTTTAAAGCAGACCACATGAGCCTCTGGCATTCTCTTTTCTTTGAAGAAGAGCTGTTTCCTCTCTGGACTGCACAAAATTATGTATATATTTATATAATAGCTTGGCATATATATTCTTCAGAGTTGCCATATTGTAATCAAGGGTTCCATTTCAACTCAGTTTGTTTTATTGATACAAACAGTACTAATGATTTTAGGAAAAAAGTATTTAAAGTTTTCTAGTACTTTGCATGTAAATTAAATCTAATTCTAAATGTGTTTTGTCTGATGTTTTGGGTTGAAGGAGTTATTTTCTGTTGCATGGCAGACCTGCATTCACCAAATTTGTATTCTAGTCATTGTGCCCTGTATGTGTTACTAAGGAAAGTTATAAGGAAAAACCCCTCTGATCTCAGTCCTTCTTGCTGGATCAATGCATTTTTTTGACGCTGATAGGAGTCAAACTGAGCTTGAGCGAATTCTGATTGACCTATTTTTATTGTAGGACTTAATTGATGGGTACTGTTAATAGGAAAAAAAAAAGGAATTTTGTGGAAGTGCTATTAGTGCTTATTGCAACCATAGCTATGAAAGTGTTTTGAAAAGTAGTTAGAGGAGTTCATGTATTCAACATAAAATAAATGGTAATGAGAAAACAGGTAAAACCTACACTAGTGATATACTTTCCCAAGACTCCCACAGTCTAAGAATAAGTTCAGAGTGTATCTCAGAGAGAGAGAGAATGCTTAGCGAGTACATCCCCCAGTCTGGAAGATCCCAAATCTCTCTCTTTTTACTTCCACACACAAACTTCCAAGGTTAACAGCCAGAAGTGTATGAATGTATGTTATACCCTTACATGTTATGTCACAAAATACAAGTTTCATAGGATAACCTTGAAGTTGTTAATGCTTGAAAAGAAAATAATGATGGAAACCCTACTCTAGAATTAGAAAATCAAAATTAACAGTAATTGGTTTGTAAATCTGTAGAGCTCATGAAGTGTTTATTTCATTCCTGTTCAATCTTATTCTTCCAGATATACTTACTGTCATGTGTTTAATGAGAAACTGTAGTATCCAGATGTAGTCTATGGTGGGACTTTGTATGTGACAGGATGAGTCATGCTTACTGCCTAATTGATTTAGGATTTTCTTGTCTCTTGTCTTTGGACTAGATGTCATGAAGAAATTTTTCCTGGTGAAACACTGGAACAGGTTTCCCAGTGAAGTTGTGAATGCCACTCCCCTTGAAACATTCAAGACCGAGCTGGATGGGACTTTAAGCAGTCTGATCAAGAAGGAGGTGTCCCTGCTTGTTAGCAGGGGGATTGGGACTAGATGATCTTAAGTGTCCCTTCCAACTCAGACAATTTTGTGATTCTCTGGGGGGAGCTAGTCTTTAGAAAGACTAAAGAACTATATTTTAGTAATGTCTAGATACATTATCTAAGAAAGAGATTACAATGTATGAAACCTTTTTTATTCCAGGCCTAGAGATACAGATTTCCATGCTGAATCCTGCAGACAGTCAGCCCTTCTCAAAGAAGACAGGTCATGAGGACAACTCTAAGAGAAATCACTTAGTTTTGATATTAAGTACGAGATAAAACTAGTGACTAAATTTCAGTCGGTACCTTCTAGAATGGAGTCTTTAACCTAGGAATGAGGAATAACTTTGTTTTGGTCTCCAACTTTTTGCTCCTGAAACTGCTTTTCCATAGGGCTCTCTGAGCTGATCTTATCACAATGAAGCAATATCTTTACAAAATGTGAATTGCAGAGCAACTTTCCTAGTGGATCAAAACTTGTATATATTTGTTGGGGAAAAAAAATATTAACAGGAGATTGATTCTGAGGATGCCCTTGTTGAATTGGCACTATAATATTTTTGTGTTTATGAATGTGGGACTGCTAGTTAATGAAATTGCAGTTCTACGTTTACAACATCCAGTAAAAATATCATTAAAATTAAACTTTCAGAATTTGCCATAGTGACTGGCAAAACAAGTTGTTACTACTACTACAGAATATACATTTTTGGGGAGCTAATTAAGCTGCTGCTGTACAGTAAGACTGTTTTTTATTCTTTTCTGAACTGAGACTGTACAATCTGTTTAAATTGTAGTGTGGCCAAAGTAGAGGCCTGTGACATCTACAAACTGTAAATTCATTATGTAGCATGCAATTACTATTATGTGCCTTGAACTCAAGTACAAGCATACTCTCATTTTTCCAAGGTAATCAGCAACACTGCAATGGCATTCTGTATATGGTCCTACACCATACTCTTATCTCTAAATTGGAGTAATACAGACTTGAAGGATGGACTATTCAGTGGATAAAGAATTGGTTTGGTCACAGCAATAGGGTTGTTGCCAAGGGCTCTATGTCCAGGTGGAAGCTGGTCATGAGATGAGCATTCCAGGGTTCCAACTTGGGACTGGTAATCTTCAACATCTTTATCAATGACATAGCATGGCCAAGTGTACCCTCAGCAAATCCATTGATGAAACTAAGTTGACTGGTGCAGCACTGAGTACTGCCTCCAGACCTGGGACCCCCAGCATAAGAAGGATACAAAGTTATTGAGTGGATCCAGAGGAGGGCCATGAAGATGACCAGAGGGCTGGAGCACCTCTCTTGTGAAGAAATGTTGAGGGAGCTGGGCTTATTTAGGTTGGAAAAGAGAAAGCTCTGGGGAGATTTCATTGCAGCCTTCCAGTACTTGAAGGAAGCTTACAAGCAGGAGGAGAACTTACTTTCTACATGACCTAATAGTGATAGGACAACTAAAACAGGGGAAATATAGGTTAGATGTTACACAGACAGTGGTGAGGCACTGGAACATATTGCCCAGAGAAGTTGTGGATGCCCCAAACCTGGAGGTATTCCAAAGCCACGTTGGATAAGGTCCTGTGCAAAGTGGTCTAGCAGTTGGAAACCCTTTCCATGGCAGAGTGTTTATAAGCAGATGATCTTTTGGGTCCCTTCCAACTTGAGGCATTCTGTGATTCTGTAAAAATACTATTACTAGCATTGTTATTCATAAGGCAGTGATAGTGTGGCCAGACATAAATACATGTTTTAAAAAAGTTTGAGCAATGTGACTACCATCAATGTGTGAATCGTCAAGGATCACAACCATGATCACCAACTATATTTATAATATTCTACGCCCAAAACAAATATAGTGTATAAGTTTTTTGCAATTATTGAGTTTTGTAAATTTGTTCTAAAATTTAATACATATGTGACTTATCAGTCTTCTACGTAATTCCATCATAATTATATCTAATTCCCTGGTACATATGTTACTTAACCCTTATTGATTTGCAATAAAAGTCTTAAGAGTTATTTGTTTTCCTACTTCTCATTAATCCATCGAGCTATTTTAATCAGTTATCCTTATTCTTACACTTCTTACACTGAACCATTAATGTGAGAAGTAGGAGAATAATAGTCTCTTTTATACCCTGCAATGAGCTGATGATAATAGGAGAGAAAAATTTGTTGACTAGTAACTGTTTAGATAGGGTAGTGTTGCTGTCAGATTTCTTTAAAAGAGGCTAACCTTTGAGAAAATTAAGAACTTTTATTTCTGTTAGTAATGACTGTATGTAGTAAGGAGGATTATTGTTACTCAATTACAAAGCTTAAAGGCCAATAAATAGGAAAGTGACTATTTTGGAAACACTGAAGACGTGGAATACTCACCTTTTTCAGCTGCAACTGTTTGCGAAATGTGTTTAACAAAGCCACACATTTTTAAATGATTAGTTCTTTAAGGCTAAAGTCTGAAACACTGAACACAGTGGGTGGTTGTATGTATGAGCATGACATGCAGGCTCTCTAGTTCATCTCTGGCATAGTAAATTGTGGTTACTAAGTTGAAAAATAGTGTCTTGTAGCTGAACATTTGCTCTTTAAGGCAGTGTTACTGTGTTCTTTGTAACTGTTGTAGTTTTCATGGAAATAAATAGGAGATGTTGCTTTTGGAGCAACCTGAAAATTCTTATGCTATTGTTTTCTGCACCACAAACACAGGGTCTTCTCTTCATACCACTTGGGATCCTTTTCATTTCTTTGAGTAGGTGTACCATCCACTTGCCCTCCATTATCATTATTTTCTTTCCAGTCAGTTTACTTTAGTTGCTTGGATACCTTCTGTGTATAAATACACCTATCTTTCTTTGCCATTTTGGCAAACAAATTTGTGTTGCTTACAAAGTTACATTAAATGCTTAATATTGTGTCTGTCTATGCTGTTACAGTGTTGTAAAATAGTTATTAGCAATATACATGTATCTTTGTGTCCAAAACATACTAATAATACTAGTTACATACTACCTAAGGACTTATAATTTATAGGTGTCCCAAGTTTTAGTTTTGGGTACATTCTTGATAATTTTTCACTTTGTAAGGTATTTAGATGCCTAATATCCACTGACACATGTATTTCAAAAATATGCTTCTCGCGTTCAGATTTTATAATATAGCTTTCGTTTTAAGAACTAAATGACAATACGTATTTAACAAATTATCCTAAGATTCCCCTTGCTTAATTTTATCTTAAATCAGTTGTCTTATTTTTAGATGACTACTCCCTTACACTTCATCCATAGTCAACAGAGAGAACTATAATAAAAAAAAAATGATTCATCTGCTCTTAATATAAATTGCTCAGGTAGTTTTTCATCACAAGTAACTACCTTTTCAACTGGAGAAAAAAAAAAAAAAAAAAAAGGAAAAAAAAAATGACAGAACTGTCCATAAAAAGGGATTTGTAAGGTTTTCAACCTTTTCCCAAAGCAAACAGAAGTATAGTTAAAGCTAGACTACTCATGCATCATTCTGTCATTTAACATGTCTTAAGGTCTGATTTTCATTTTTGAGTGGAATGAATAACACACTGCTTTTGCAAGAAGCAGATGAACAATACTGCTTGTTTTTAATACCTATGGAATTTAGGAATAATTAACCCTTATGCAAGCTATAGACTACTAACCTGTTAAAAAGAGAGTTGCTATATAACTGATTCAAATTTCACAATGGTGTGGATTGAAGTGGTCTCATTCATTTGTTGCTTTACCAGTGAAACTAAATATTGCTACCAGTGTCTTTGATACACTAAAATGTTCTACAAAGTTTGTGCGGGGTATCTTTCTCACTAAATGAGTCACATGAAATATTGCTAAATGTACATAGTGGGTTACAATTAGAGAGGTTTTTCTCCCATTTTTGTACTCTGAAAGAGTGTAAGAGTGTAAGTAAATTAACTATTTAATGTTGGGAATGTGATAAATATTATTCACTTGAAATACAAGCTACAGAATGGGAAGAAAAGGATAAAATCATAGATGAGTTTTACCAGGAAGCTTTAACAAGAAAAAAAAGTATATTAACATCCAGTGCAGCCTAAGACAGATGATTTGAGATGTAACAGGATGAACATATTTATATTATTACTGTTTATTAAAGCTTAAATAAGAAAAACCTCTAGGTCTTATTGTCCTATAATGCAGTTCTATAGCTCTAAAAAATGTTCTATAGCTTCTAAAAAAGCTAAACAAATCTAGATTATAGAGCATTTCATATTGCATTCAGTTATCAGAATGTGTCGAGAGAAAGAAAATAGAGTATATAATCTTCCTATTCTAGAGGTACTGTAATACTTCAGCTACTTAGCAATTTCTCTTTTCTTTCTCTTTCTAGCTTTTTTCACATTACAACATGAATTCTTTTGCAGATGAGAGCAAGATGGGGATTTTAGGTACTGTTTCAGCAAGGCATTACAAGCTGCCATTTCTGATTACACAGCTTGTAGTTTCAAGCAAGACAGAATTCTTCATTTCTTTGCAACAGCTTGACATTTTTCAGTTTTTATTCTGTTTCACTTTTTTCAGACTGATGGCAAACTCACAATGCATGAGAGTCTCCACTGAATCTGGTTCATGAATTGTACAGAACACAGTAGGCAGTTGCTGAGCAAGTGGTGTGATCTTTTTTAGCCCTCCCCCTGCTTTCCTGGGTGATAAGAGCCTCTTTAAAATAGCAAGGTGTTAATTCTTGAATCTGGTAGAATTTTTAACCTCTTAGCTCACATACTTGTAGATTTGTAGTATAAGCACTATGTACAACTTGAAGAGCAAACAAATTGGCATAGTGGTGTCCTAAGGAGGACAGGCAGAAGGTATTGAGGCATGCAGGTCTTTAAGTGCATGGCACATACAAAGTCAGCTTCACAGGACACCTAGACCTAGAAAAGAAGGGAATTCAAAAAGCAAGGGTCAGCTTTTATTTTATCTTTTTTCTTATGCACATATAACGTATGTATACATGATCTTATATACTTGATCTGTCCTTTTAAGTCTTCATTCTGGAAGTCTCATGAAGGTTTTGTTTTGTTTATTTTTTCCTTAAGCTGTGCTCTTATTTTTGCCTCTCTGAATTCCGATCAGACCATTTTCTTTAAGTCTTGTTCAACTGTCACCTGAAACTTAATTTTTAATCTGTTATTAAACATGATTCCTATGACTTCAGAAATTAACAATGACCTATGTATTGCCTTATCTCTGTGTAGCTACTGAGATCTCAGATGTGTGAGGACTAAAAATGATGAAATGTTGGCTATAGTTATCAGACCTATTGGTGACTTAATCTTTTCTACAGATGTTTCAAATGGGGAGTTTTATTTTCTATTTAGCTTCTCATTAATCCACCAGCTTCACAGCTGGGCTCAAGAAAGTTAACCATGATTTGTTTCTTGAACTGACAAGTTCATGTAATTTCTTAGCTAGTGAGTATTATCAAAAGTGTATGTGTATATTGGGCTAATCTGTACACGCTTCATGTACTTAAACAGATTTTAAGTGATGATTAGATTTGTATGCCTTATGTCACCTTTAAGGGAGAAAACAAGTCACAATCAGGTGTGTGTTTTTATTTTTTTATGCTGGTAATTGTTTACTTGTTGTGATTGATTCACCTGAATAAAGTAGACAAGACTGTAGCCTTCACTCACATGATATATGAAAAGATCTACTGGTTTACAAACATTTCTTGATGCCTGCATAATTTGTTTTATACAGTGGAGTTTCCACCATTGGAGTGCAACAAATTGATGAAATAGTAGAGAAACCAGCTGTGCTCTAACTTCAGCTGTGAAGTTAGAGTTACCAAATTGCTTAATTAGCTCTCAAATTGAAATAGTTATTTAGGCTCTCTGCTAATTTAATTGTATGAATCAAAGTAGAGACTTTCTTCTTACATTTAAATTTTGACAACTGAACAGATGAAAACATAAAATAACAAGTCCTCTGCTATTTAGTCATTAAGTAAATGTTCCTATTGATTTCATTTTATCATGTTAAAAAGAGAAAAGAAAGAAAGGGAACAAAATACTTAATGAAAATCTTACATACAGTTACCATGGTAACAAAACTTGAAATCATAGTCTGCTGAACAATCTTTTAAATATATAATTTTAAATTCTATTTGAGTCTCTCTACATATCAATTTTAATATAAAAAGATTCTCTCTGCAGTACTCTATCAAATGTAATAAATTGAGATTTACCTTTTTAGCATATCTAATTAAGCATAATATGCACGTAATAATAATAAAAAAAACACCTTATCATAGCCTCACAGTAACTGTTGATAGTTTTGCCTGCTCAATGGTAAATCATGCTTCTTAACAAGTTTTTGGAAACATTAGGCCTCACTTAGGCCCCAAAACACAAACATATACTTTTCTAAATTATTTTTTTAAAATCCATACCACCTCATGGTATAAAACTGTAACGTGATGTGGTCTAACTCCAAAAGGCAGCTCAGAACTACATAGTCACTCACTTGTTCTCCCTAAGTGGGATGGGGGAGAGAATCAGAAAAGTAAATGTGTGAGAATGCATAGATTGAGATTAAGACAGTTCACTAGGTAAAACAGAAGCTGTGCATACAAGTAAAACAAGGAATTCAATTGCTACATCCCATCAGTTGTCAGATGTTCATCCACTCTCAAGAATGCAGGGCTCATCATGCGTAATTGTTGTGGGGGGGCAGGAAATACCATCACTCCAAAGTTCTTTTCCCCATCTTTATTGTTGAATGTGAACAGAATGCTCCTTTGGTCAGTCTGTGTCAGCTTTCCTGAATGTATTTTCTCCCAGCTCCTTCTGCATTTCAGAATGCTTGCTAGCAGAGCAGCACAAAAAGTAGGAAAATCCTTGGCTCTGTGTAAACACTGTTTTGTAGCAACTGAAATATCAATGCTTTGTCACCTCTGCTTTCGTTTAAGAAAAAAATATCCAGACCATGATATCATACAAGGCTCATTAAAGAAAAATAGCTCTACCTTTGTGCGAACAATGACAACTTATTGATATCTATTAAGGGTATAAAAATCCTAGAAGAAAGGTGTGTAGATGACCTTTAGGCTGAGGATTTTTGTTGAATTTAGACCTACTTTTACTTCTCAGAATAGTTTAAATTTTGGAACTACATAAACCACAATGTATCAGGCAGAACTCCTACTTGAAGATCAGAGAGAAGGTGGTCCAGTGAAAATTTTTGTGAAAATATGAATGGATTGCAGGGTCTGATCCACTGGTAAGAATAGATACTTTGCCTACAGATACAGAATGCATGCTCTAGGTATAGATTTTTTTGAGAAATTAGGTGTAGAGCAACTAAATGTGGACACAACAGAATGTTGAACAATGAGTGGTACTTTACTCTTGACTTGTCATATTTTGAAGCTTAATTAAAATTACTGTGACTTTTCTTGAAAGTCTTCTGGTCTTTTTGCTTGTGACGCTTTATTTCAATTTTGACCTGTAAAACTAGATAGTATTTTTTAATATAATCAACAAATATATTCAATAAATGATTGGCTTTCATAGTCTCAAATCTTTTCTGGTATAAAAATTTATATCAGCTAAAGAAAAAATACAGTGTTAGTAGTAGTCACTTCTCTACTCTAAGAAGACTGAAGGAGCATGGTTTTTCTAATTTTTTTTTCTCTGAAAAGTTATGTTGGCCTTGGTATGTTAGTTAAACTGTCTATCTGTCAGATTTAGAGGTGGGAAGTTGACCTGAATTAGATGTTCTACTTAAGCTTATTCCAAACTTATTTTCTATGTCTAATCTAGTTTAAAATTTTCCTTCTGATCCATTTATCTAGCCACTCTACATAATCTATATATCTTCTTAGCTATTCTCTCAGACTTTCTAATAGAAAAAGAATTAATCTATTCAAATAGCAAATAAAATTATTAACTCAATTTAAATGCTTTTAAACTGAAGTTAAGCAACAAGATTTTGCCCTTCTGCAGCCGAGAAGACACAGGTTGAAAAATTCATTATGAAATTATCATCCTGATGGTGTCCTTGTTCTTTGTCTATTTCAAAAAGCAGGAAGAAAGACAAAACTTCTGCCAACATGATTCCTTTAGAAGATCACTTAAAAGACTTTTTATCTTCTGCCTACACCTCTAAGAGAATTAATTCATTCTTTACTGAAGAGGGCTTATTCTACTCAGTAATATTATCTTTGTCCCCAGGGTTGTTTCTGAATTTCAGAGCCTGACAGCTTCATCAAAGTTTTTAAATCACAATTTTTCTGTGTTTCAAAGCAGAAGATTTTAGCTAACCTCTAACTGGAATCAGGTCACCATCAGTTCTTAGCTACTGAGTCCCAGTGCTGATGAAGTTTTCATGCTGTTCCTTTCACATCGGTAGTTTCTATTGGTCTTATTTTCCAACCATATCTCATATAATAGATGTAGATGTTTGAGTCAGAAATTATCATATAGTCTTTGGTGGGATAAAAATGACCTTTGTTCTATTAAAGACCAGTATTTGGAAAGCTCAGCATTGCAAATAACATGTTAACTCATAGAAAAATACTATTGCTGCTTTTAAGGTGCATACATGCAATGTCTCTGATACGTGCATGTGATGGGAATCAATAATATGATTAAACGTTTGAGTGAACTTTAGCTGCTTATGATCAACTACAAAGACCAAATATTAAACGATACACAGAAAGAAATTTGATGTCACTCAGAATTGTAGAAACTAGATTTTCTTTTAACCTGTGGCTTTTTTTTTACCTTGTCCAGGTATTCTAAGAGAAATCTGGTGCAATTTAAGAAATGTGTTCAGTTTTCTTCAAAACTTTTTCTTATGTGGAAATATACAGAGCTTAACAGGCTTACATGGACTAGCTAAATGAAGAGCTTAAAATTACAGGCTCATTTTCCTCCGAGATGACTATTCTAATTAATTTAATAGCAAATTTATTTTCATATTTCCTTCAATCCAGATCCTGTTGAATATAGAGACTTTCAGTCTGATAACTCTGTGTCAGAATGACTTTACAGTTGTAGCTCTGGACTGTGAATGGTAGCTTGTGTAAAATTAGTATAACTTTCCCTCATGACTATTTCAGGATTATAGGGAGCTGGAAAGTAGAAAATTAGCTTAGGACTCAGTGGGATATATCAATTATGCCAGTAGTGGCTGTTTATAAGCTGAATAAAGTTGACTGGTTTATTTGAGTTGTACATTATTAAGCCAGCCCCAACAAACAGTAAAAGAGCAGAGAAATGCCCTTCTCTTCTTCTTTTTTTTTTTTTCTTGCAGAAGAAATAACATCTATTGTCCATAACTGACACATAATAATAGGCATCATGATACAAAAAGCCATTAAATAACATAAATGTTAACTTGCTCTATTTCTTTACTCTTATCCCTTCTGAAAGATCTTAAACACCAATCCATCATCCAAATCAGCAGGATCCTTTTTCTTTTGAAGCACTAATTCAATATCATGAAAAATAGTAGTAGTTATAATACTCACCTGCAAATATAAATTGCCTCCTTAGTAACAGTGAAATACAGACAACTCAAATTGTGTGCCCTCTCTACCCAGTTTTTTACAGTAAATAGAATTGGTTACTTTAATTTAAGCTATAATAAGTAATTTAAATTGTCCCTGTGGAAGTTTACATACTTCTTCAGAAAGTTGGTAGAAGTTCGTATGCTTTGATAAGTCATTGGCTTATTAGACTACAGTTCATACTTTACCAGGTTAGCATTAAAATGGAGCAGTGAAACAGATGCAGAAGTGAGAGGATTATGCTACAGCCTTTCTACTCACAGTTCCTACTTCTGTGAGTCCAGCTGAAAGTGAATGGTATAGACCAGAAACCTATGAGAAAGATGGCTGCATGTTTATAGTATCTTTCCCACAGATCTAGATAGCTGAAAACACATGAGCTACTAGGCACAAATTCAATGTGCTACAGTTTCCTGAAGTCCTTTCTTGTAGCTACATAGAATTCCTCCCTGCAAAAAACAAACAAACAAACAAAAACTGAAAAGAATCAATGTCATCTTTCATTCACTTTGAATCAGTTGTCTCTTTCATGAGAAGTCCATTGTCAATACACTTATCTGAAACTGGTGATCTTCTAACAACTTTCAACAGAGAAGAGGGAGGAAGAGGGAGCCCAGCATCTGTGGCTATACGTAGCTGTATGTGTGGTTGCAAGAGACAAGGGTTTTATTTACAAACTTGCACTCAAAATTTTATTTATTTTAATGAGAAATTGCCTGAAAAACTTGTGCCAGTTTTGTGATTGGACGAATTCAAATTGATAGAGAAGCCACCTTCAGAAAGGATTAAAATCTTATCCACAAGTATATTAGATTTTTATTTATTTGTTTATTTTGGTTGTAGATGATGATATTCCTTGGGCATGAAGTGCAAAGAAAGAGAAACAACTTTGTGGAACTAGCCACTGCCTAGAAAAAAACTTTAGAGAAAGAGTTGTGGGGGGGCGGGAAGGGGGGGGAAGTACTTCTGCACAAAACTTTGTGTTGACAGTCTAGACTTTTTCAATCTATACATGTTGCATTGTTTTGAGGTTGAGGAAAAACATAGCAACAGGGGATTCTAGCATATCCTTAATATATCCCAAGGAGAAATCTCAAATAGTATAATTCATGTTGTACTTGTGCATGGCGTCTATTGCTATAGTGTTTTTCATAATTTCCTGAGGTGAAATTGCATGACAGAGTCATCCATTCAAACTGTCAGAGGGAGAAATGTCAACACATTTATGATAAGTGGATGAGAACTTTCTTGTTTGTTTTGCTGTTGACATTTGGTTTATTTGATAACTTCTACCACACAAAACATGAGTGGGATAAACTCATGACATTATCTGCTTTGTCCTCCCATGCCTAAAGCTGTGTCCGATTAAGGAGCTTTCATTTAAGGAACTTTTTCAAGTTAAGCTTTTTTGTGTTTTTTTGTTGGTGTGTTTATTTTCTAGTTTATCTTCTTCATCTTATCTGAAACTCAGTTTCAAATTAATATCAAATTTACTTCTAATACTTTAATACACTGAAACTAAGAAATGATTTGAAGCCAGAGGTTTTTCTTTAAAGATGGTCAAGTACACTCATGAGTTTCAGTAAGAGATTAAGGATATGTGGAGTAACAGGTTCACTGAATTCATATTAGTTTTATATTGTAGAAATTTGCACTGTGAGAACTTCAGATTTCTAGATTATATATGGTGCCAAAATTCATCTTAGGTTTGTATTATTTATTTTACTTTCTTTATTCTTTTTTTTTTTTTTTTTTTTTTGGCCAAGTTCTGTTACATAAAGATCAGCCAGTTTGCTTTTACTACTTTTGTGATAACTGTTAATACTGATAATAGAAGACTTCATTATTTTACTGAAGCTGATTTCCTCCTATTCTTAGCTTTATTTTATAAGTTATGTTCTATCCAACAGAAAACAAAAAGTTTAGACACACACCCTTGTTCTCAACTAGTTTGTGTACATTGCTTCAGAAGTGATGCCGCTCATTTATTTCCATGGAAATGACAACAAATACAAAGAGCACAATAATGCTGTTTGATAGAGTAAACTCTCAGCTACAAAACACTATTTTCCAGCATAGTCACCACCCTTAGCTATGGATTTTTGCCTGTGATAAACAAGAGCCTGTATGTTAGACTAGTAACAGTCTGCATGGTCTTCTGGAACACAGCTTATCTTTCGTGTCACTGTTACCAGTGCTGAAGTTACCACTCACCCCCTCACTGTGCTCTCATCCATTGTTTGATCACCATAAATCTTCAGCAAGTGTCATTGAATGTCAGCGGGTGCAATTTTTTCCATATGAAGGATTTTGGTGGCATACCTTTATTTCATCTACACTTCCATGTCAGATGCCATTTTATCAGACTGTCCCTCTAGTGCCATCTGTCACATAGCAACAAAATGTAATGAAATACTGGTGGGAAGGTTCAACCTCTGCTGCCATATCTCCAAAATTTTATCTGAGATCCCTGTCTGACATAATAAAATAGGAGTGGTGGAATGAATTTCAGATTAAACAATTCAACTTGAAACTGAATGTTTCTTGTTTACCATTAACCTTCTTAAGAGTCAAATGCTTAGGCTGACCAACATTTGCTCCATCTATCTATAATCAGTAGAAACAGGTTTACTTAGAAGTTCATCCAGATATTTTGAATACCTGTGTGCAAGTGAAAAATGTTTAGATATTTCTCTCACTCTTCTTGTCTTGTCAGTAGATGTAGGTGTAGAACATTTTTATAGATGCTGATAGACACAAATCTATTGTCTACCTAAATTATATTATTTAATTGTCCGAAGTTAGATGTACAATACAATTATAAATGTCTAAGTTATTTCATATGAGTGTTGTTCAAAAAGATACATTACTAAGTAAAATATTATTTAATATTACTTAATTTACAAATCTGAGGAAAAGGGATGTATTTTCTAGCAACAATAATTTGATTTTAAAAAAAAGCCCTTTATATTTCACATGCAAATTTTATCCCACTCAATGCTTGTTACAATTATTGCACTCTTCATTTTGTTATAGTTGATTGATTGTTCTTTCAAATTAAGATCATATTTGTTTGTATATCATATCTCCTGTAATAGCTGCATAACAAAGTGCATAATTGTGTCATACTGCTAAAGAAACTGGGCTGGTATTTGCAGTGAACAATATGTACAAATGCACAAAATTGAATTTTATAGTGTTGAATTTTTATTACAATTTTGTCCAGCACTTCTTGCTGAGCCATGTGTTACCAAACAGCAAGGCTCTTATATACATGTCTCTCTGCTAGCATTATTGAACCAGGAGGGGAGAGAGCTTACGTCTTCAAACCCTTCTGGGGCAAAGTAGTATTGATGTCTAAGTCCATCTGTGGGTACATTTTTATTTCAAAGAATCATAGAATCACCAAGGTTGGAAAAGACCTCCAAAATCATCCAGTTCAACCATCCATACAACTATATTTCCTACTAAACTAAGCCCCTCAGTACAACATTTAAACTTTATTGAATGCTAAACATATTTAGAAATTGAGTTTTAAATATCCTGGACATGAAGCAATTACCTGTGGATCACTAATGTGGTGTTCAAGATTACTAGTTCCTTGAATGTAAGGTCTTCCCCTGATCTACCAATTGAGGGATGTCCAGGTTAAAATGGAGAGTGTAGAAGCAACCTTTAAGTGCATAGCCCTGTCCTCTGCCTTGGAGACTTCTAACAGAATCCAGGAAAATATACTTACATTTGTGTTGGCCTAACTGGCTTTATTAAAAGCAGATCACTGAAGTCAGAGGTGTATATAAAGGGAAAGGATGCTTCATGAGACTTGAGTTCAGCACTATTAGCTCTGATTTAAGATAAAATGTTTTCAAGAAATCACGTTTTAACACTTATTCTCTTAAATGCTGCAACTTCATTAGCCATTCAACTGAAGGAATTAGGATAGTTTATTACATATCATAAAATACATATGTTCAGAAACTCTGTTTTATAGTCAATTGTGTGGAATTGTAAACATGCTCCACAAAAACATTATCTGTTTGCATACTATTTAAAATACCCTACAGTATCAGTGGTACTAGAACTCATGATGCAAACAAGCATTTATCTACTTTTTATTCTTTTTAGCACAAATTTCTTTTGTCAAAAGGAAAGACAACATATGAAGTGTCGAACTCATAAGATAGAAATTGTAATGTTAAGTAACTGAGGAGATGACTGAAAAGCAATACGATAGCAATAATTACACAAGTATATTCTCTCTGCAAGGAAAATATTTGGAGAATAGTTACTGAACCATAAGCATATTTTTAGAAGAGGTTTCTTGTGATGGTCAGCAGTGCACACATCTATTTATAAATTTTCTTCCAATAATGGAGAATATCTCTAAAGATTGCTGTGGAGAAAAACTGGGTATTTTATATCAGGACAAAGAATATTTAAGACAAATTTTACAAATAAACTGGTGCTCTTATCAAGAAAAGTATTTTGACTAATTGGTTTACTGTGTTATTGTTGTTTTTTGTTTTTTTTTTTTACATGAAAATCTATGGCATGCTATTATGCTTATGCATTAGGTCTATTTAAACTGTGAAAGCAGAATTGCTTGTTTAGTTTGTGTGTTCTAAGGCAGCCATTAAAGAATTAAATAAACAAAAATAATTGTAAGCAATATAAAATAGAAAAGGTGTGCTTGGCCTAAAGAGATTCTTTCTGTATGGAACAGCAATTAAGAATTATCTTTATTTCACTATTTGGGGACATTTTGAAAGAAGCAAATGAGAAGAATCCTATGAGCTGTAGAAAGGAAATACACACTGTTGGCCTATATGAGAGCAAGGGTAATAATTATAAGGAAAGACAGAATCTTGAATCATGTGGCTATCAATCATGTGAGTCAGTCCAATGTCACTGCTTTTTGACTCTGTCATTGCTCAGGTGTATGTAGAGTAGAATAAAGCTGGCACACTAATCTCACAAACTCTTTGAAGGCTCTCAAAATTTGAATATAAAATGTTTTTTCCTTTTTTTTTTTTTTTTTTTTTTTGCCAATGATCTCCTTCCTTCCTACTACTAGCTATGTAGTCACATCCCTGAACAGAAAATCCAACTTTATTCTAAAGTAAATGTATTTCACAGAGTCTGACTTCATAGCCTCCAGAAAGCTTGTAAAGGAACTGATGTCCTTTCTGTTGTATGTAATGTACCTGATACTACTCAGGCTAGAGCAGATTTCATCTGTCTCACTGGTCAACATTATATCTAGGTTATTTTGGCATAATGTTGAAGATAATTATGGTTAAGTTACATTTCAGATAAATTGATATTTCCAGGTCCAGAATTTTAATCTATTATCTTTTGTGCAGGAGTTTTTTTTTTAAGTCAGAATACTTCATAAGATGAATGAAAACTCCTTACGTGAATAAGGACTAACCATGTAAGAAGTTTTAAGAGTCTCTCTTTTTTTTTTTTTTAATTTGGTAATCTTTCTAGATGTAGAGGACTTTTTTTCTTTTTTTTTCTTTCTTTTTTTTTTTTCTTTTAATAAAGTCATTTCCAATGCTGTAGTGACTGAAGTATAACAAATGACATTTTGGTTGCCATAGTGACATACTTTTCCTTATGTTTTCCCAGGCTGAATGCCTCTTTTTTTTCCCCCTTGCTTTGTTTCAGCAGGGTAAAGGCCACTGCAATAATAAATACAACATCACTTTATTTTATTATTAAAAAAAAAATTAAAAAATTTGATGTATTTCATAATAATAAGCATATATTCATATGAAATTATTTGCTGTCATTATTTTGAAGATGTGTTGTTACTGACAAACAGAGGCTTCCTACTCCATAGAGTAATTATTAGTGTTGTTGATTGTACTATAAGGTTTTCTCTTTAACAGACACAATTTGTTAAGTAAACTAAGGAATGAAACTCATATTTAATGAATGGTTTAAAAGATAGTGCCTTATATAGTATTAGCAAGGATTTAAATAATACTGAAATAGCTGGAAGGAAAAGTAGTATTCTGATGCAGTTTCCATGGTAATGATTTAAAGCTTTCAGTTTTGTGGGGGTGAGAGGAGGAAAAAAAAAACCATAATTTAAAACATGTATACTTATGTATATATATGTTTTTAAATGGTAATACATTGGGCGTGCCAGAACTACATTTCAGACAAAACCTTTCATCTTTGAATTCACTGCAGTCCAAGGCACAGTCAGCAGATAGACGCTGCAGTCACAAAGGAGCTGTCACTTCTGCAAAAACCTATGTACCTTTGCTCCTCAGTGGAGTTAGGATTGCTTTATCAAACTTTTTCGTATTTCACAAATCCACTCTAAGAATTCATTCTATTTTGAGTCTAATTACATGTAATCACCTAAATATGAAGAGGTGAATTCCTTCTTCACAGATTTGCTGTCTCTATCAGCTCTTCAAAACACTTGAAATGTTTCTGCATCACTGAAATTTGGATGCCTTAATTATCTACACTTGTCTATACATTAAACTAATAACTAATAATGAAAAAGAAAAAAATACTTCATATTCCCAAATCAGGTCTAAAAATTTCTGTTTTGGAAAATGCGACATAAGCATTTGCCTTGTTTTTAAGAACCGTCTTTACACATTTTCTTGCCCTTTAATGGAAAATGAACCTCAAAGTTTTAAAACAAAATGGATAAGTTTTAGCTTGTAAACAATTATTTGAACTTGTAATTACTGTAAACTTAATGTTGAAACCCTTTTTAATCCCAAGTCTAGCTTTAGGTTTCATGAATATATAAAATTTTTTTTTTGTTCTACCATTTGTCTAAACGGGAGTATAGCATGTTAGTTTAGAAGACAATCATAAATAATTTGACCAGGAATATTCTGGCTGAAATTTTGTATTCCAAGAGTCATATGGGGATAGACTCTGCTCTTTCAACTATAGACATAATAATTTCACCTGGTGACTTCAAAAAAAGCTTGCTTGTTATCCCGCTGTTGTAAGGGGAGGTCAGTAGTTTATTCCATTGTATGTGGCTTATCTTTGAAAAAGAAAGTCATGCAGAATATTAAGTTTTGCCAGAGATTCTCTAATTATTCAGTTTAAAAAAAAAGTGGTAAAAATTATATTCTCTTCTTAAAAAAAAAAAAAAAAAAAAAAAAAAAGACAATGTCTGAAATCCTTAAATGTCTTTCTTTTGGGGGGGGGGGAGGGTGGCAATATCTTTATTTTAAATCTTTTCTATTTAAGCAAGAATGCCATTGATTAATTTTCTCCAAGACTGCACCATGATCGATTGCTCACTACCACAATAAAATCCTCAAAGTGGAATAGAAACATAACAGCTTATAACTTGCAGTTTATAGACCTAGAATAGAATGAATGTTACATCATGATCTAACCTGAAATAAAATACGTGTGATGTTCTACAGGATAGAGATCAAGACAAACTTTTTCTTAAATAATCATAGAATATCTTATGTTTAAAGGAACCAAATGAATCATTAAGTCCAACTCCTGACTTTACACAGGACCACCTAAAACTCAAACACAAGAATATGGTCCAAACTCTTCTTGAACCTTAGCAGCTTGACACTGTGACCACTGCCCTGGGGAGCCTGTTCCAGTGCCCACCACTGTCAGATGAAGAACCTTTTCCTGATCCCCAACCTGACCCTCCCTGACAGCTCTATGCTGTTTTCTTTGGCCCTGCTGCTGTTACCAGAGAGCAGAGCTCAGCGCTGCCCCTCTTCTCCCTTTGAGGAGCTGTACCTGCCACGAAGCCTCCCATCAGCCTCTTCTGCTCTGGGCTGAACAAGCCAAATGACCTCCACCACTCCTCATACATTCTGCCTTCTAGATCCTTTATCATCTTTGTGGCCCTCCTTTGAATGCTCTCTAATAGCTTTACATTGTATTGCCCCATACTGGATGCAGTGTTGAGCTAAGGCCACAACAGTGCAGAACAGAGTGGGATAAGCCCTTGGCACAGGCACAGTTGGCCCTGTTGGCTGCCAGGGTGCACTGTTGACTGAGACTCAGTGTACTGTCAACCAGACCCCTTAGATCCCTTTCTGCTGGGCTGCTCTCCAGCATCTCTTACCCCAGTTAGTACATACAACCTATGATGCCCTGTTTGGGAAAGTGGATTATTTAATTCATTTATAAAGGCATTACAAAAGCATTAAATAATCTCTTAGAACTTTTAAAATGAGTGAAATGAATCACAGGGCTTTCTTTTGCTGAATTGCTTGTTGGGAAGAGGTGAAAGATTAGAGAGTAAAAGATGCTGTAACAACCTTCATCCTTGTGTTCTGGCAGTTCTTCTACTGTAGCTCCTCCAGTACAGTTCAGTTTTACTGCCTTCTGAGTCTTGGCTTAATGAACAGAAGTACATATCAGAAAGAGAGTGAAAAGCATCTGTGTTGCTGCATTACCTTTGACAGCATTCTCTTGATTCTCTAGGGTTGATTCTAAGCTTTGTTTGGAAATATTTACTGCAGTTGCACTGTGGTCACAGTAATGAAAATCTCCATTCTAGATCAGCAAAATTCACTCATTCTAAAAAGAAATCTCATGGATGCAGAATTCAGCTATATTGCTAGATGAGTACAATAATAACCAACAATCAAAATTCACACACAAACTTTGATAACTATGAAGGATTTGAGCTGCTGTGATCCCTATTTATTATGTGAATATATAAAAGCAGCTCTGAACTACAGGTTTAGTCTTTAAAATGCCATTTTTATTCTACAATTGAGACTGTCACAAGAGTGGAACTAGAGATTTTGTTAGGAAACAGGCTGATTTCTGTCAGGAAATTCAGAAGAGAATATTTGAGCAGCAAGGGTAATAACAAGAAATTTCTTTTTCATTTTGTGTTTTCTCTTAATTCAGTTTTTCTATACCAGTTTTTGGTGCTTTTCTTGTTTTGTGTTGTTTTTTGTTTTCAAGCAATAAAATATCACTGACTGGACCCACCAAATTTCAGGTTCTGTTCAATATTAAAGCTATTCATCTAGGAGGAATGGAAACAAGCATTCATATGAGCTGACTGTAGAAAAGCTGTGGCCTACTGAGTTAAGTGTGAAAAGCTTGTTTGAGTGAATATTTCTCCTAGATGATCTCTGAAGGCAGTCTAGTGGTACAAGCAAGTCCAGTTATAAACTCCTTGATGATATGACATGACAAGTCAGTCAGACTTAAGATAGTAGAGAAACAAAGACCTTAGATGCTCAAAAAACTGGCCCCAGATCTGACTTTTTCTTTTTAGACCACTCAATTTTATCATTAGCAATCTTTTAGAATATGTCATGTAATTTGAAGTTTTTAATTAGGTTGGATTCTCACAAGACAGAACATAAAGTAAGAACCTGGAACAGCTGTGATGTTACATTGTCTGTATTCAATTGGTGCTATGTTACATAGATAGCTGCTACCAAAAAGACATGGCCATGTTATTTTTTTCCCCATTTACTCTAATGTTGTCTGCATTTTTTTATGACTCAGAGGCATTTTCTTTTTTATATTTTTACTAGATTCATAGGTAAAAATCAATAAAAAAGAAAATGAAATATTCATAATAGATGATACTCATATGATCGTAACAAGTTTACTTTATTCTACATATTAGAGAAAAGTTAGAATTATTAGCAAAACCAATATACAAAAATATGCCAGAACTTTTTCGGTCTACCCAAGTAGGAAATTCCTATCCAGCTCAATATGAAGTGAACAGTAAGCCTGAGGAATACAAACCTGAATAGATGTGCTAGGCAAATCAATCAGATACTTCAGAGTGTTTTTTGTGCTACATCCAAAAACTTATTTACCATAACATTTTATTTCCTTTTCCTATCTGCTGCTTCACACCATGCTACATAATAATAAGTAAACACACAACTACAACTTCATCTAGTTATAGTAGTTGCTATCCATTTCAGGGACAGAACAAGAATGCATGTAAAAATTCTGCTTTCCTCAAATTATTATCCATGTTTCTTTTTCCTTTTTTTTTTTTTTTAATGTACTAGCAAAGATAACTCCATTGTCACAGAGTGAAGGTTTCTGTGCTAACGTTATATACCTTTCATTTATTATTTCCTATCCTTTACATGCACAGGGGTGAGTGGAAAAAATAACAGAGAGCAAATTATAAATTTTACAAGTAACTATGCAACTACATTTAAATTCCTTTCTAGATATCTAATTAGCTAGTATAGCTGCTTCTACAGCATAATTTCTGTATATATTTGTTATGCCTATGACATGGCAGCCACACTGACTTTCCAAATTAACATGAAATTTTGGAATGTTAACAGACCAATCACAGGGTAAGGTTTTTGACTGAATTTTTGCCAGTCATGTTAATACAGACATGAAATGATTGGCAGTAAGAGAGACAAACAAAAAAGACAACCCTGAATCCTAAAAAGAAAATAATTTCTTGAAGTGATTGACACAGGATGGTATACACCAACAGTGTCAATTTAACTACTTTTTCACTTCTTTCAGAGAAAGGAAAAACAACAGCTGTTGATCGCTGCATTTTTTTTTCCCCCTTTCACTCACACTTACTACACATACTCTCTCAGCCATATAAATATTGAGAATATACATAGGGACAATATGTACACACACACACACATATACACACACACATATATATAGTATTTATATGGATATATTTGTATCTATTTCTGTGTGTATATATATATTTCCATGTATTTAGTGTGTATGGAAGTTGTATAATGGAAATGGAAATTGCTAAAAAAAGTTTCATAGCTTTTTTTCAGTACTTTAAACTTGAAGGTACTGCTACATTTTAAGGATATTTACTTTGCCTTTCTCAGAGCATACAAAACTTCCAAAGAATTCCTCTGAAGGTAATTTCAGAGAGGTAGATTTAAAAGTTAGAGTTTGTTTTGTTTTGCTGCTTACAAATTTTCCAAACAATATCTGTCTCATCTGTTTTATATCACTAGTTTCTGCATTATATTTGATTGCCTAAAAAAGGAGTTTAAAAAATCCCTCGTGATAAATTATTGTCAGTGTAGTAATATTTCCTCAATTAATCATTTTCCTAATACCATTAAATGATTGTTCTATCATTTCAATTATATTTTCCATTGTGTTTAATACATTGGTTGTTCAACTGATATGGCTCTAAGGTCCAGACCTTCTCACACATAGAGTATATTGCTCTAATGATAAATGGTGGTTCCTTTTCCTTCAACATTTGCTCATTATGTTGATTCATTCAACAGGAAAGGACTATTGTCAATAGACTGTTTGTTCACAAGCAATGGTTAAATCATCTTTGATTATATATATTGGTTTAAAATATTTATTAATGTTAAATAATGCATTCCAGATAAGATTGCTCAAAACTCATTATGAATAATGTAATGGATTTAGCACCTCTGTTTTGATGAATGAATTGTTTAAAAAAAACAGCCTTTTTTTTTTTTTTTTGCCCATATTTCTTATATATCTGTATGTAGTCAATAATTTGACAGAAAGTTGTTCATCAGAAACTCTGAAATACATTAAGCAATGTAGTGCTCACTATTCCTATTGGGCTTGGTTACTTGGATTATGCAAGTTTGTTCTGGATACTTGGAACAGATAAACACTAAACAATGAATGTCAAGCACTGTGTTTCAAAGAGAAATTCTCAGATGAGAGAAGTCAGCCAAAAATCAAACCAAGCTGTACTTTATATATTTTTCTAGACCTTACCCAAACACTAATCAGCAACAATTATACTATCAAATGAAACAAAATGTCAGTGAACGTAGACATTTTACTCCCAGATGTATTCACCCAGCAGTCGTTTCCCCAGTAATGCACTTACGATTTGTAGTTGTTAAAATGAAAAATGACAAAATAATTATGATTCTGGCTTTATCTTACACTTGTCCATACTATTTCTATCAAATTGAAGAGCTGAACTTTTTGATGATTACACATTTAGAAGTACAGGATTTTAAAGACTTCTTGTTTTTACCACTTGATAAAATGTACTGTCAGTGTATACATATACATTACCACTGCTAATTTGGACCATGTGAACATATTGAAAATTCATCTTACTCTGCTCTGACTTCGGTATTAAAGTTATTTCTCATTAAATTTGATTTATCTTAATACTTTTAAATACGGTTTCCCCCCACTCCAAAATACTCTGCATAAATGTCTGTCGAGTTTTCATAGGTCAAGAAGGTGATAAAATGGAGCCAAATTTTGTTCTTATAGACCCTAAGATTTGTGCTTTTTTTTTTTTTTTTTTTTTTGAGGATATTCTGCAATATATATTATGTTGCCTGACTTTCTACATGTTGGGAGAGGATGGACAGACATTACAGTAATCTTGCAAATTGTACAGTTCAGCAATATAAAAAGAAGGGGGTTCCTGTGGGTTCTCCATGACAACTCAGTGACAGAAAAATCAAAGAGGCTTGTAAACAAGGTGTTATGGTTACAAAATGAGTATACTGTTCATGGAAGTTGTACATGAAACTTCACAGCAACATGATGCAACAGAGGATGTTGCATCCTTTAAACTCAATAAAAACTGCTAGAGGCTAAATCAAGCATCTTAGGAGAAGATTTTTTCGACATTGGTTTTGCACTTACAGGGCTGGAGGGCATGCATGGAAGCAAAATAGATGTTGGCATAACATATGAACTCAGAATAGGATATAAGGATATATTGCAGTTTTATTACTTCTTTTTCATTCTGTTACAACTTTAGTTCTTCTAAATATTATTAAAGGTGATAAGTGATTAAAGTGATGCATTGGAGCAACCAAACTGTGAAAGTTTAGATGGAAATACAGAAAATTCTTTTGTACTTTTAATTCAGGGCATAGTTTTAGCCAGCTAGGGAGAGAGAGAACAATAAGGAGATAAAGATATATTACTGTTATCTAATGTATATAAGAAGAGATGAAACTGAGGAAAGAAAACAGAAATAAGCAAAAATACAGACAGTGTTAAAGATAAGCAAAATCAGTGTTCAAGCCGTGTTTTCTTAGAACACACTGATACATATATATAACCTCATTTAAGATGACTTCAAAATCAGATTATGACCTTTAATATTTCTGGAGAGATAATTACTGTTAAAAGATGTAATTAGTAGCTTCTGTTCCTAGCTCTACTTGGTATTGAGTGCATTAGGAATGATGAATATGCTACTACGTGTCCTGCTAAAAACTGGATACATAGGAAATAGAGTATGGTAAAGAACTGATTTTCACATTTTAATCAGTGCATATGTGCTATTGAAGGTTTTTAGGTGGAACTGAAGAAACTTATTTTAAATTCAAACCTCATAGTTGTAAGTCTCTGTAGTTTCAACCAATGAAAAAAATGAAATAGCCCACAGGATTCTTTTTATTAAAATATGTCTCCTCAGTTTATTAAAAAAAAGAAAAAAAAAAAAAAAAAGAAAGTTAAATTGATTTAACTTATTATCCTGAAATAATTATCTTAATATTAATCTAGCTAAAAATAGTGTTTTAACAAATAATTTAGTGTACCTTAACTAAAAAGTAAAAATCCCAAAACCTGAGGACACTGGGTATTACTGAAGATTAGTGGATTTTTGTTTTTTTTCCTTTCTCAAAATTAACATCTTCTCTGTAACTCAGGAAAAACAAAGCCCCCTAAGTGTTTTATACATGTATTTTATTTTGATTAATTTAAAGATGCAAAATAAACTGTGTTTTATATATATATAGAAATACATGCATACCTGCACATATATATAAATGTATGTATGCATATAGGCACATACACATATATATAAATTGTGACTGCTTTTTTTTTTTTTAAATAAAATTAGCTTTCACAGGCACAAACTTTATGTGCAGTGAAATGAATGTCACTGCAGTATATGCAATGTTTCAAGCACAAGTATCAAACTATTAATAAATATTTTTGAGTACATATTTAATTCAGTCTAGCCTGAAGCTCTGCCACTTTAAACTAGTTCATATGTTCTTGCACAGTAAACCCGTAGAGTTAACATGATCTAGCAATGTATTTTGTGCTATAAACATTACTGTGACATTATAAAATGGCCTTGGTTCAATTACTTAACCTTGTTGTCAAAGTCCTCCCTTGATTTTAATGCGGCTAGTAATACTTGCCTACCTATCTGACAGAATTAATTAGCTAATGCTGTACTTAGTGTACAGTTATCTTACTGTCATCAACAGGAGGAGTAATGCCAGAGCACAGGCTTCCATGCTTCCCAAGTTAGCACTGCCAGCAGAGGATGGTAATCTACACAAAGTCAATGCTGTATGTACCTAAACTTGATCAGCCATAAAGAATGGATCACTTATGTATCCCTGAGTTACTTTCAAATGAACAAACGAGTTTACATGGTGCACTATATACATGTAGAGGAACACTTTTCTCAAACACAATCGACTGATATAACCTACAAAAACAAAGTTATTTCAGGTTGTGGCTACGCTACTTCTTCCAGGGTGCTCTGTAGGAGGGACCCTGTATTATGCTTTGATAAATAACAGAATGCCATCCCTGTGTCATCTCAGTCTTCCTTTTATGCTTTTCTTTTGGTGAAACCCATGCAGGTTCTGCAATGTGTTAGCATTTTAAATACCAGGCAGGAAATCTGTCTAGATCACAGCTGAAATCAGTGAAAACTGTGTTTGCTGTAACTGTTAGGAAAGAAATATATCTACCTAGTACATTGCCCCTTTCTCCTAAAAAGTTTCAGAGTTTTTCAGAGTTTCAGATGCATAATTGCTGGGAAAAGAAAAAAAGAAAAGAAAGAAAAGAAAAAAGAAAAGAAAGAAAAGAAAAAAGAAAAGAAAAGAAAAGAAAAGAAAAGAAAAGAAAAGAAAAGAAAAGAAAAGAAAAGAAAAGAAAAGAAAAGAAAAGAAAAGAAAAGGAGTCCAATCCTTCAATTCTCTGCCTCTTTAGCCCTTTTTCCCCTTGCCTGTCTTTTCACATGTAACTGAATAGCAATATAGCATATTTAATTCAGAAGTCTAGCTGATGGGAGTAAAAATCATTCCAAGAGAGATTTGCTTCACCAAATCCCCGCAGCTATTATATTTCAGGTTGCCTGAAGCCCTTCAGAACAATAATCAAAGTGAAGCAGGCAAAGACAGGGTACGGGGAGGGAGGATTGTTTTTTGGTTTGTTTGTCTTGTCCTGTTATTTTCTTTACAGTAGGAAATTACTGAACTGGAAAAAGCTATTAGGACTCTAAGAGGGAGGTCTGGTGTCTCCTACTTACTTGTTGGGGCCATAACTGTATCTCATTCATATTCTAGTGGATTGGCCTTTTGTAGCCTGCTGAAAAACCGTAAAGGCGATGACAGCAAGAATGACTGTATCGCAAGTGCACCCTTTCTCATTTCCATCTCTGCTCTCCTCTGAGACTGATATTATTAGAAAGTCAAATGCAATGACTGCAGGGGTTCTTGCTTCTCTTTCTCCCCTCTCCCTCTCTTTTTTCTTTTAAAATGTATTTCTTTATTTCTTTATTTCGTGCTAAAATTCAGGCTCCCTGCATCTCCATTCACAGTCCAATTGCTTCCCAGTGGGCCCACATTACCAGTGAAGTCTCTCTTTTCCTCTCTCTACGTTTTGTTTGAAATCATTTGATCAAAGCTAATCAGTTTCTGTAAAATAGAGTTTAAAGTTGAAAGATACTTTTCTAATGATCTCATTCCGTTTAAAAAAAAAAAGTTGAAAAAGGTAAAAAAAAAAATTCCTCATTATTCATACATGTTAGCCATGATGAGTTTATCTATTTACACGTTTATGCGTTCATTGGGGTTGTAGCTCAGTAGGATTATCAGCTTATTTAAGGACATTGCTTGACTCAGTAAGATGATTCTGAAGATAACGTGACTGAAAGGTGTAATTGTGAATGAGTTGCAAAACATGCAAGAGAATTTTAACACTAACAGAAACATATGGTTAATTGAAAAGCTGTGACTTGAACATTTTGAGAAAAATCTTATTTTGAACATGCAAATATGACATATTCATCTGTCTCTTTAATCACCAGATAAATGTTTCTGAATCTGCTTTCAATAAGAGGTATCATTATAGGGATAATAAATTAAAAAAAAAAAAACAAAACAAAAAAAGGCTGGTTAGTGGTCTTCGATGAGTGACTGGAGGTGAACATCTTTTGCAAGAAAACAGTTTTTAAAAGCTATAAAGCCTCGTGTGAAGGTAATAGGTAAAAGACTGATATGGATAATTAACACACAGACAAAGAAAAAACCTCTGCACCAGAACAGCAAATGAGGATAAGCACTATTCAAAGGACAATGTTTTATGGGAAGCGTTTAGGCAATATGTAAGTAGCAAATAAATGGAATGCCATGACATTTACTATGCATTGGTCTTTTTGTGCTGCATGGACATTAAAGAGCCTAGGGCAATTTCCCTGTCAGCAGGATTTGTCCCAGAGTCCTTGACCAAAATTTTTCTTCCTTTCCCTGTGCTGCATGCTGATTTTGTCAGGATTTATCATAGAGGTAAAATTTATTTGAGTGCTGATTGTAGATATGCAGCTGTAGAACAATGTTTTGTTTCATTAGGAATGAAATATATTATTATTTCTACTGTTATGCCATGAACACAGAATTTAGAATTCCAGTTAGCATCACTTTAGTTCAAAGACCCAGCCTTGAAATTCAGTGTTTTAGTTCTGCTTCTGAGACTTACAAACCTGAATCACTCTCTGGAAACATTCCAAACTCTCCTGCTCCTAAGTGCCTAGCTAACTTTCCATTGTGCAAGAATTCTACTTTTATTCCTCATCATTAGAAGGGCTAATATTTCAGAAAAAAAAGAGAAATTATTTAATTAAAAGTAATTCAGCAGTGTTCATGTTAATGAATACTACAGTTAATATAATGTATATAGGCTAGCTTACCACTGAGCAAAAATTGCCTGTGTAAATAAATTTAACACCTCATATAAATTATAGTGATCTAAATCAGGTAAGCATTTGGGATACATTTTATTAAAGAGCACAGAACCATATTGGTTTCTTTAATCATGCATCTTCTAGGAGGACTTGAAGCATGACCCAGTAATGCTGATCAGCAGTAGAGGATTCAGTGGCTTCCACAAGAGTTAAAGGAATAGAGGACTTCCACACCAAAGGAGTCTTTTGCTAGCACAATTAAGTACTAAGCAGTATGACTACTGCCCAGAGACGCTGTAAAATGTTATACTTTCAGTTAAAGCAGCTCCCTCCAGTAGGAGTGCACCTCTTCTTTGAGATTTGCAATTGGGAAGCTATTGTTTATAGTTCCTCGTGCACTAGTTACACTTTGCATTCTTTGTCCTGGATTGGTAGCTCCCTGCTCACAAACTTGCGTGCACCTAGCTCTGCAGCTTGATGCACAAATGTTACAAAGCACTTTAGCACCTGTCAGCACAAACCACCTACGACTAAAAGAAATTGCAGAGCATGCAGGGTCCTGTAGCTTGACGTCACACACGTCATGGCCCTTTGGACAGAGGACAGTCTCTGATGTTGCTGTGTCTTGGGACTGGCTAGACCTGATGGGGCTGGGTGAGCAGTTTCCAGAGCACAAGCAGCTTCTGAAACAACCACAGCATCAGTAGCAAAACCCTGATGCTGCTGTTACCGTGGAGACAGGCAGAGAGACCATGAAAGTGTGTGTGAGTGAGTGCATGTGTGAGTGAGGGGGTGGCTCAGGAAAGGAACAGTGTGGTGAATTTCAGGAACAAGCATTTTCTGGCCTATTTTACAAGAAAAGTGATGATTTTGTTTGGCTTTACTCAGTCTTACTGCATTTGCCTATCATACAAACAGATAATTACAAACAGGTTCAACAGTATCTCTGCACAGAGATTCAGGCATCTTTTGACTACATTTGTTGCACTTTCCACTTTCTAAACAGAACATCCATAGGGTCTTTATAGTCCTTTGTCTTGTGGAGGCATCAGGGAAAAACGAGTCAAAGATATTAATGATTGCAGCTGAATTGGACATGTGTTTACCAACAGCTACTCCTGCTCTATTGTTTTGCATTATATAACAAGTATTTCCATAACATTTCTTTAATAACTGTATGAACATGGGACTCTGGAAATAAGGACTCTGCAAAAGTCATTGCTGCTGAAGGAGGCTGAGTGAAAATTCTGCACTGTCCTTGCACAGACTGTTTCTGTTCTTTATGTGCAAGTTTTTGGTCTCTGTGATGTCTTTGCCATTATGTTCAAGGGACGATCTTTGTATTCAGACCTTAGAAAAGGTTAATAGTTATTACTGTTCTTTTATATAGGAGGTAGAGTTCAGAATGATAATTTAGATTCATGCCTATACCTGAATATCAGCTGAACCTCCGCTCTTTCCCTCTATTAGCCTGCTTTGGACCTAATTTTCTACTCTTATTCAAACCAGACCACAATGCTACACACCTCCTGTACTTGCTCAGCTTCCTCACTTTAGATTCATTGTCTTCAATAGAAAGCAGTTGGTACAAACTCATAGTTGCATAAGATTTTCTTTTACAATAATCTTATTTTCAGTTGTTGATATACTTTTGCAGATTTTAATTATTTGTGTTGTTGTTTCTATTAAATGTGCTGTCATTGGATGAAATCATCTGTAAACTCATTTCAAATAAGGCAGTCCAATACCTTATGAACAAGTATCTTGCTTTGTCCAGATAAAAACATTATTCCACTTTCCCTTCTTAGAAACTGTAGTGTCTCAATTCTCACTCTTTGGGTGTGCAAAAATTCTGATTATTTTTTTGTTTTGGTGTTGTTTATCATCAGGGAAGTCTTCTTATATAGAGAAGAAATACAAATACATTTCAAAAATGTAAATCTTCCAGTTTGCTGGGAAAAAAATAATTCTGAGAATAAAAGCAACATCAAAGCTTTTTTTTTTTAAAAAAAAAGAACTGGGATAGCCAGGAGGGTGTGTTGTGGGAAAAAAAAAAAAAGGTCTCAGGAATAAAAAAACCAAAATAAGTAGTGAAGGGAATTTAGAAAAGACAAAACATTTCCCCTACTGAGAACAATGACCAACAACTTCAAATGGTTTCACCAGTGTGGCTAAACTGATAGGCTCAGAACAGTAAAATGCATAAACATGTGCAAGGAAAGAAATATTAGATTTTGAAACGTCGACTTTGGCAAGCTGGATACCTTAAATGCTTGATATATCACCCCAGAATAGATACATTGTAAATAGCCACTCCAGCTTTCCAACTAACTTTCCAAGAAAGTCCGGGATACCTTTATGGAAAATACAGGACTCTTGTAAAACACTACCAAACAAAACAACCAACCAACCAGACAAACAAACAAACAAACAAAAGAAAAAGAAATAATCACCAAAACATTTTTTTAAATTAGAACAAACCCCCTGCTTCTGGACAAATCTCTCTATTATCTGTCTGTCTGGATGTACTTCCCAGGCATATGTAAAGCATAAATTTCTCTTAGATGATCACTTGTTTTCAGATGAGAATAATTTCCCCTTCTACTAGGTACATCAGGATACAGTAATCTTTTCGTGATAGCACAGATCGATGGATCTTTCATTTACCACTAGATGTCATGCACTGATATCAGTCCCCGCTGTGTAGGCCAGGATCACAGGGCTAGGCATAAAAAATATCTGAAAAGACTTCCTTTCAAACTTTTTTTTTCAATTTTTCTTTTAAATGTCAACAGTTTTATTATTTTAATTCTGAAGAAGTGGTGACGTTATAATAGCAATTACTGATGGAATGCTTGGCATCCAGAAATATCAGACAAGGTAATAACATAGAAATGCACAAATGTAGTGGCTAGAACTAACTAAAAATACAAATATGATATCTTGATCATTTGGCTGTTTGTTTCAGCATATTTGCAGCATGTTCTCAGTGAGATCCTTTTTTTCACTATTTAATTGTACATATTTCTAACATCAGAAAGTAGCTTCCTCAAATATCGTTGAAGTATCTCAATTCTTATTTTAAAATACTACACAATATTTGTAAACATTCATCTGTTGTTTTTTTTTTTGCATGCTAATATATGCTGAATAAGAAAAAAAAGAGCAATTCTGAAGGTGAGTAGAGAGAATCTTAGAAAGCAGCTTGACTGTTAGCATCTTTCTGTAGGCAGCAAAGGTAACAAAAGCAATCAAATTCATTTCTGGCATCATTTGGAAGAATGGTAATGCCTGCCCTTAATGCCTGCCCCTTTTTATATTAGGCTGCCTGTTTTGGGAAGATATCTCAGAGAAACTACAGTGCAAGTACCAGAACTGATAAAAAAATCCTTCAAAGCATTTTTCCTACCAGAAAATGATTTGTTTCATACATTATACTTTTTTAAAAGTACTTTTTTTTCTAGTGAAAAAAAAAAAAAAAAAAAAAAAAAAAAAAACCATTCAGACATCAAAGACTATTTGGATTTTGTTCTCACCAAATGAATGAAAACATTACCTCTTTATAAAGAACAGGTTCTACAAACAAAAAGTCATTAGAAATTGGTATTTTTTTTTAACTGTCTCTGCAGAAGCTCTTTGAGATATTTTCTATGCTATTTTATAATGAAGTAAAGTGATTTGACTCAGTCTATGCAGTGAATTGGTGATGGAAACAAAAATGGACACTTAAAACAAAAGACTGAGAATATGGATGCTAACTGCCTACTCCCAATTAAACTGCAAGCAATATATCTTTAAAGTTCTAGCTCTCAGTGCCTGTGCATGATTGCCTATTATTGTCTCCTCCCAAAGTTATGTATAACATGCAAAAAACTAAATATGTGGATAACAACAGAAAACCATGGAAACAAGATGAGGTTAGTGGCACAAGTCCGTGCAAAATATATGTATTTAATGCTTCAGCTACTTCACTAAGCAACAGCTTAATTTATGATATAAAAATAAATTTTAGAACATTTAAAAATTCTAGTTTAGAAAAAAAAAGACAGGAAAAAAAGATCCAAAAAACCCCCACAAAAGCAGTGGTAGCAGCCAAAATATCTAGATAAAAATCTTCATTGCTTAACAAAGTTGGGCCTGATGTGTTTTATTAGATTCTGAAACGGCTCAAAAGGTCATGAAAGCCTCTCTCTGTAATATGATTATAGTGTAAGAGAAAAAAGGTAACTCACTCAATCCACACTTACTATTTCATTTTATTGAATTCTTGTACTCATTTCTACTTAATTAGAAACAAATTCATTTCAACGCTAATTTGTCATTATCCATGTTTTTCCAAACCATACCAACAAACCAAATGAAAGTTTTCAGATAATATGTGTATTCTGCAAGGAATATCTACCTCTTTTCTGCAATTACTTTTATTTTTTTATTGGTTACTTGAGAGAATGAAATATTTGTGATTGAAGCCTCTCACCATTCCTGGTGATTAATGGTGAAAATGGAATGATGTACACATGAACAGAACAGGCACTCACTGATCTAGGGAGAACAGAGACTTTGTATGGCATGGTATCCCACTGGAGGGGGTTCAAAGAAGGGCAAGAAAGCTGGTACGGGGTCTGGAGCACAGGCCTTATGAGGAGCGACTGAAGGAGCTGGGATTGTTCAGATGGAGAAGAGGAAGCTCAGGGGAGACCTTATTGATCTCTACAACTACCTGAAGGGAGGTAGTAGTGAGCTGGGGTCGGTCTCTTCTCTCATGTAACTGGTGATAGGATAGAGGGAATGGCTTCAAGCTGTGCCAGGGGAGATTTAGGCTGGACATTAGGAAATACTATTTTTCTGAAAGAGTGGTCAAGCACTGGAATGGGCTGCCCAGGGAGGTGTGGAGTCACTGACCCTGGAGGTGTTCAAGGAATGTTTGGACATTGTGTTGAGGGATATGGTTTAGTGAGAACTACTGGTAATAGGTGGATAGTTGGACTGGATGATCCTGTAGGTCTTTTCCAACCTTGGTGTTTTCTGCGATTCTGTATGAATGAGTCTCACTGTTAAGGTACAAATTTCATGGTAATAAAAATCTAGTACTCTGTAGAACTAAGTTGAGCCATGTATGCAGAGATAGCTGCTGGAAGGTCAAATATGCCAAGAAGGCCCACAGGATATAAAAATTCTTCAGATGAAAAGCCTTGCTAGAGAACATAGATTCCTCAGGATTAGATCTTTATCAGTGATATACCAGCATTACCAGAGTCCTGACAGAAAGTCAGGAAAGCTCCAAAGAAATCTAGCGTGCCAAAACTGGACCAGTATCTGTCTCCTAATCACTTGTCCATTTCCTCGAAGCCCTTCTGGAAAGCTGCTGAGCAAGGACTGAGGACAGAACTGACAAGCTGGGTCATAGTCAGGCTTCAGGCTTAGGTATCTATATGCCAGAAGAGTGGCCTCTTTCTTTCTATCCAACTCATATCTCTTTCTTTCTATCCAACTCATACGCTTCAGGAGACTCAGATCCCCATCTCTTGCAAAAGCACTATTTATCTGGTCTGGACTCCCCTTCTCATTTGCATTCTACTTCAAAAATGCTACAGGAAGAAGATGCTTTTGTGTGAAAGTGTTGATAAGCACCTGTCTTCTTTCCTGTAGGAAATGCTGCCATATCGCCATCATCATTGCTCTGCTATACTGAGTCTGGGCTCTCATACTACTCTGACTGTACATTTTGGTATCAACTATAGACACTGCATTCATTCATTCCTTGAGGATCTAATTTAAAACAACATAGTGACATTGTAACTTGTCAATATTGCCTTCAGACAGCTAGTTTCTTTGGGAGAACTTAAGAAAACTCAAGATTTTATAAAAAGGTTATTGTAACAACTTTTGGAGAGGTATGCCTAAATTCAGTAATATTTAAAAAAAAAAAAAAAAAAAAAACACAGTAGTTACTACCAGCAACTTAGTATTCATCATCCCTGTCCATGTAACTGTGCCTTCACTGTACATATAGAATTAAAAACAAACAAGCTAACACACCAAATCAAAGCTTCTCTCTAAAAAAAAACAGGTTAAGAAGAAAAATATGTCTATCTTCTATCTTGAAACTCTTTTCATATTTTACTGTTATCAGTGATCCCCATTATAAAAGACTCCTTGTGGTACAAAGTGTCATTCCCCAAACATGCACAATCTTAAGGGCCATAAGAAATCCAGTGTAGAATGCAAGTAATATATTTAACATGGGATGATAGAGAACTTGTTTTGGTCATGTTTCAGCAACAAATGTACTTCAGGAGAGTTAATATTTATAGCTACACTGTTGTGATAATGGTAAAATGAAATAACACCGCTGTAGGCTTGGTTTTCTGCTTATGCAAAAAAGCAAAGCATGCCAGGAGGATCTCAGTGTACTATGGAGAATTAGAACTGGAGCGTCTCTCACATTATAATCTCTGGCAAAGCCATAATTACCTCCTATTAGCATTTTAAAATTGTATTAATCTCAAAATAGTTTGTGTATTGAATTATGTTACTTACGAATGCTGAAAATTAGTTCTGATGCTAATCATTTTAGGTAGAAACAAGAAGAGTAATCTCTCTCTTTCCTTTCATTTTAAAAACTATGTTTTAAAGTCATTCTTTAAAAATGACTTTCAATCATTTAATGTCATGTGATTTTAAGCAAAGTCTTCAAAAGTCATGAAGCAGAGTGCTTAGACCACTGGCACTTGTCTGTGAGAAACTGTTGGTTAGTAAGCAAAACTGAAAATATCAGAATTGGAAAAATAAGTTAATTTCTGTTTCTATGCTAAGTCTTTCCATCCATTCCCTGAAGTTCCAACTATTATTGGAGAAAAAAAAAAAAAAAAAAAAAAAAAAAAAAAAAAGACATGTTCATCGCTTACTTTTTCAACATATTTAACCTTATTCTTCTGACATTTTTATAAATACACCATTTCATTACAGTTTGAAAAAGTTTTGCTAACTGGATCTTATAAAATAGACTGAGCACAATGATAGGAATTCCAATATACTCCAATTTTCCCACAACAGCCCCTCTTAGCAGACTTCAGCATTTTTAAGGTTTTGGTCCAATTTCACATGCAAAGTCTTCCTTACTGCCTGAATGACATAATGAAAAAGCCACAGAGAGTGTAACTGCCTTTGACTTACGTAACATTACAGTGTGATGGAAAGTACGGTAATAGTAGCAGCGATAGCAAATTCTTTGGCTGCATCACATGAGAACAAGCCCAAATGCAGCAGCTGTGGACACAAAAAAATAAGGAAAAAACCTGCTTATCTTTGGAAGGTTTCAGATAGGCAGGGATCTCCAAATGAGCTACCCTTGCCTCCACTGTCAACCCTTAAATGAGGTCAGGGAAGGGGTTGATCCTGGCTCCACACCTTCCAGTTACTCAGGTGGATTGCATACACCTCAGCTCCTCTGGGTTGGCCCTGCCTTCCCACCATGTATTTCAGTTGCTGTTTTAGGCCCTGACTTAGCATTTTCACTGCAGCTTGGGAGAAGGAATATTAACAGCTAGTGCAAGAAGATTTCACTGTGTTTCCAGAAAGTCACAAAGAAGTAGGAAGTTATTACATTTCATAATCACACAAAGATGTGTACTAATTACTTGCACTATCTTGCAGTAAATAGCAGGTATGACGAATAGCTGTGTCTTGTATAATTTGAGGAAGAGTCTTGACATCCATTTCCTTCCAATCACTGTGGATATGTTGCTTTTTTCTTTTACCTTTCTAAGTTCTTTCCTTGAAGGGATTGACAGCTTTGAACTATCTTCCCAAAGATCTAAAGCAGGGAAAAAGAATCCTCACAACAGTAGTTTCTCTAATAAACAAAGTCACGCATCCCAATCTGTTTAAAGTGCTGCAGAAAGCAACCAACAGAGGATTAAGGCAAACAGAATCAAAGTCACCTTGATAGTAACACTGTAAGAGGGTTGTTTTTAAGGACTGAATAAGAGCATATTGTCTTTGAACAGACATGAAGAGACAGACAGTTAGTAGTTCTGACCATTTCTATAATTCCCCCTCCTTAAAGTGGTAGCAACGCAAAAAATAAAAGAGCACTTTAACCTAGTTTTCGAGCTATTATTGCTGCTTTCTTCCTTTCTTCCTTTCTTCCTTTCTTCCTTTCTTCCTTTCTTTCTTACATTCAGCTCTCATGAGGTGAATTCACCTCTGATCTGAGTGCTGCACAGACTGGCTGTGCTACCCACCCATCATCTTAAGATGGTGATTAACCTACATGCTCTCTGGAATGTAAGAGAATTCCAGAACTTCCCTCTCGAGTTCTGCCTCAGTCAATCTCTTTTTTTGCAGAAGCAGCCAGAGGAAACATTTTCCAAATGGAATGAGTGCACCAAAATCAGCTTGAACTCTCTTACCTTCTGCTAAGAGCCACCTCATGTGTAATGCTCACATTGTTGTAGGTGTTTGATACAACTTTGGGCTATCAACAAAAATAAATCATCATAGCTCCACAGAATATGCCAGTTTCGACTGTTGACGATATAACCTAGGAGATAATCTTCCACACTATAGACACAGTAGATTGCAAAAAAGCAACTCAATGCAAACCAAAACAAAACCTTATTCTTTCTTTCAACCATAAAAATTTCATCATCACGAGAAGAGAAATGTTGGTGTGTGTATGCATGTTCTTTATTCGTGTTGTAATGTGTTAACTAATTGAAAAGAACTAACAATTCTCCTATATGACCCCCCAAAGGTAAATATTGAAGAATACCTTCTCTCTGTGACTTTGCCTTACAGCTTCTTTATCTGAGGTTACTCTCTGTTCTTGAATAACTCACAGTGGCACAGTTGCAAACAAAGCACTACTGTGTGCCAGCCTTCTGAATTAATCATTGGTGAGTACAGTACCCAAGGAGTGAGAACCTGCAGGCTTAAAATTAGCATGAATCCATTTTTATTTTTTTATATCTCTGGCACTGAGCAAAGTGCTCTAGAGCATGATCTGTTGCATCAGCTCTGTTTTAAAAAATAGACAAAATAAACCAATTATGTTTTTCACTTATTTCCTACAGTAGGCAAGTGCTTTGGTTCTAGTTTGTGTCATTAAGTTGCACTAGTTCCCGTTTTGCAAGATTTTGTTTGAAGTCCACTATTTCATGTGGACATCTGTGAGTGGTTATCTAAGAGAATAAAAAATTGCAGATAAGGCATGCCTCTGGACATGGAAGCTGACTAAACCCAGAAGCAGCACCTTTCCTTGCATCTGGTGATCTGCCAGCAAAAAGTTAAGACCAAAGTTTGATTTTAAAACCTCAGGTTTCAGAATCTGATTGTCGTAAAAAAAAAAATAAAAAAAAAAAAAATTAGAATTAGAATTACTGATAAACTCAACTGGAGTAAAAAGAGGAAGTGAGGGGTTAGGGCATCTGTCAAAGATGATTTGAAGCACAGATCTCTGTGACTGCTAGCTGAATCAGGAAGAGATGGGATGATGCAGAGGATAGCTTTGAATTCAGTTGAATGCTATAATCATTAGTCCAGTCTGGAGCAGATCTTATTTCCATCTCAATTCTATAATATACTCCAATGATCACTTTTCCTCTTCTGAATATATATCCTTTTTTTCCAAGGGAAAAAACGTTAAAGACAAATTCCCAGTTTAGCTCTTTCCATTGTATTTTTTGTATTTGGTATTCTTTGCTACCTGATTAGTTTAGGGGAAAACAAAACAAAACAAAACAAAACAAAAACAAAGCAAACAAGCAACCACAGCAACAATAACAGAAAAAAAAAAAAAAAAAAAAAAAAAGCCCTTATGTGAATGGATGGAAAATGTGTATTACATAAAGTTTATTGTTGAAAAACCTAATATCTTATTTACCTTATATTTTCCAATTCAGAATTGCAGTAACAGGAACTGATATGCAGTCAGACTATATCCCATCTAGTGTCTCTCAACAGCTATCAAGTGAAGCAAGATAGATATTACTCTGTAGTTTCTCAGCACCTCAAATTATGTTGTCTTTCCTGCACTCACTATTGCTCCAGACTAATGAAGTACTTGAAAAATAAAAGTTCCTTTTATTTATTTATTTATTTATTTTGCGTGTGTGTGTGTTTAATGTAAGTTCCCTAAGCACTTTCCACATCAGCTGTAGTATCTAATTATTGACTTATTCTAGCTGGCTTTGCTGGAATACCATCTAATTTTTTCAATGTCATTTATGTAATGAGAGGACTATTATTTATATGAGAATTACAGTCATCTGACTTATTAAAGGCTCATTCAATTACATATACTGAATTTCCCATAGGTTTCCATGAAATTAGCTATCTCAGCCTTCACCACTGAAAACAACATATGAAAAATACTCCAAATTTTCCTCTTTGCATATTCCCACTTGCTCCTCTTTATTTGCTCTAATGGACTTCCTTAACAACTCTATTGAACCTTAGTGGTACCTTTTAAAAAGATTTTAAATGCTTCTATTAGTTCTTGCACATGGGAAATTGTCATGTTGCACGTATTTCCTAATTGCTTCCAAAGACAAAATTTCTCTCCAATAATCTACCTCTATAAGTGCCCACTTTCCAACATGTTCAAAATAACATGTCACCTACTATGAAAAGCGAAGAATATTTTAATCTGTGTTGTTAAGGAGTTTTACTGAAAGTTCTATTGCATCTGTAGTGCAAAGTTCTTAAAGGTTTTTGTTTTGTTTTGTTTTGTTTTTATGAGTACTGACAATGTTTTTCATTTCTCTGTTATTAGCCTTTCATCACTGCTAGTCAGAAAAGACTTTTTGAAATATAAATACTATTGCTATCCTGTAATTCTGGTTGTAAGCACTGATAACAAATTTATTTTAACGTGACCAATTTCAAAAGGCAGTCCTTGCCCCACAGTGAACATAAAAGATAGGCAGACCATCTCAGTTCTATAGACGTGAAGATGGCATGATCTTCTCATTTGTCACATAGCAGGTAGAAGCATAACACAGAAATAGGAAAAAACATTTTTTGTTTAACATCAGAAAATATGATAACAAATAATCAGGAACTAAGACCTAAGATATTCTTGGTACTAGGCACTTGCTTTTAATCCCTTTGTGATCACAGACTCATAGAATGCTTTGGATTGGAAGGGACTTCTAAGATCATCTAGTTCCAATGCTTAGTATATATTCAGTAGACAGAAATATTACCTTCATTCCATTAATTGTTCTTTCTTAATTTATTTCAATTCTCCTTGATTTTCCTTTTGAGAATTTGTTTTCAATGAAAAAAACAAAAAAACAAAAAAAAAAACCAAAAAAACATTTCACCCTGAGGTCATTGGTTCAATTTTAGCCTCTTCTGTTAAAGTTAGTAAAGCACTTGGAAAAACACAATTGCTATGTATAACTCCCAATCACTATATTATGGGACAAATAATAAAAACCATCATAGTACTTAGCAGTCCTAATGCCCTTCAAAATGTTGGTGTCAGTAGCTGCGTATACGTTACAAATTTGAGTACATCTTGTCCATTTTTTTATAGTTTTGATAGTCTGGTGTGGATTGTAGGTGGGCTACAAAATTTCACCGTGGACTCACTTAGTTTTCTCCTTTCAAATGCACTTTAAAAGAGCACAGTTTACAGTGTTAAGATCTTTATCATTTATAAGAGAATTAAAATTACTAAAATTGTGTATGTATGTTGTCTTTTTTTTTTTTCTTAAAGTACAAGAAGTGTTGCTGCAGTTTTACCAACATTCCCTCTAACAGAAAGAAAGCTTAGCTTACTAAAATAAGGAAACAGTTAATAATAAATAATGTAATAATCATGCTAGAATCATACTCCAAAAATAATAATTTCCTTAGATCAAAGCTTGATTGGCTGAAGTCAGTGGAAAAATTTTCCTCACTATTTGATCTCTTCAAAGAAATGTTATTCACAATACTCATTTTTTAACATTTTAAATTATTTGCGTGATGGAGATGTGAAGACATTTCTTCTCAATTCTTCACTACAAAGAGTTTAAATCGATGCTAAATCAGAAAAGATCTACTTATACTTTTTGTGCCTAGATAAACCAAAGGAAGCAGTACTCCTAATGTAACGGAGTTAATCTGAGGATAAATTCACTGCTGTTTGTAAGAGACCAGATACTGTGATGAACTCTGCTCACAGGTTGCTAAATAATAAAATTATTTCACAATTAGTGAGTTGTCAGTTCATCCTCATACCAGCTTTCTACTCTTTTTTAATTTTCTGATCCTTTTACAAAACTCTTGACATCCCATGTAGCCTAAGATTTAATTTGGCATCTCTGAAAAGTTTCAGTGATTTTTTCCATTGCTGACATTGTCTACTATTCCCTATATTTATATTACATTTATATACCATTATCACTAGTGGACAAATAAATAGAAAAGGTAGAAAACACATGAGGCTACCTGTTAAACTGCTATGATAGCCATTATTTCAGTTGCTTAGTATCCAAGAAAACAAGATGAGAAGTAACTTTCATGCAGTGAATGAAAAAGAAAAAAAAAAATCTAGCAGTTGGTGAGAATATAAATAATCAGATAAGAACCTGATGTAAAAAGATTTCCTGGTAGTATGGGAACTGCTGAGTCACGGCCTGAACCTCTGATTAATCACCTGAGGTGAGCAATGAGTCAGCCCTGGGAGCACAGGTGAAAGCAATTCACCTGTGCTGCAGGAAGGGGTGGAGCCTGGCTCCATCTCTCCTAGACCCATTTAAGAGCTGACTACCAGTGGGGAAGGATCTCTCTCTCTCTTTGGAAGATCCACTCCACTGGAGTTTCCTGAGTGAGTCCGGGATATGGGTAAGCATCCTATTTATTCTCTTTGTCTCACTGTGCTTAACTCTCTTGCTTATTTCATTATTATAACATCTTAATATTATTTGATTATATAATATTCCTTTATATAATTTTCATTGATTATACACTGGTAATATAGGCTAATTTCACAAGGGGCTTCACTATTGCAACACCTTGCTATAAAGCAGTTCTCCTGCATTGCCTCCTATGTTAATTTGCAAATCCACAGATTAGACCTGATGATACCTTTACCATGTAAATTGGTAAAATATTTGGATTTGGGGGCCAAATGTATAAAAAATATATATTGTTGAAGAATATGTGGGATTTTTTAATGACACAAATTAGTGACATTCATGGAAGTAGCAAATAGGTATAATGGCAAGAGAACTTCAGCTGGTGTAGCCTGCTTTGATTTTGAAAAAGTACTTGGTAAATCTATCACCCAACTCTCTCCAACATTCAATTTACAGATTAATTTGAAATTAGACAAGTATGGAAAAAAAAAAAATACCCATATCAAAGCAAAAATTCCAACCCACCTACATATAGACTTAACACCTAATGTGGTGGAAACTGCATTTTCCTTCTTATATTTTTCTTCATTAGATGATGTAAGAATTTCCAAAACAAAGACTTAGTAAATAAATAAATATTTTTAATGCAAGTTACTGACATTTGTTTACACATTCCTTTTTTGCCAAACATATAGCAGCTCAGATAACAAAAGCTTCATTTCTCCCTAATTCTTAAATAAATGTCTACTATAAATCTTCACAGCAGACTATGCACATTTCAAATCCACATATTTAGTGGCTGAGTAGATTTAAGTCTGAAGATACTGTATTGTTAGCATCCCTCTACTGGTTATAAACAAATGTACAGATATGTTAGATCATGTAGTCATAGAATCATTTAAGATTGGAAAAGACCTCTAAGATCATCTAGTCCAGCTGTCTACATACCACCAATATTGCCTACTAAACCATGTTCCTTAGTACAGTGTCTAAACTCTGGGGATGGTGACTCAACTTCTCTGGGTAACTTGTTCTGGTGCCTGACCACTTTAGTTGTTTAGAACCTTTAAAAGATTCTCCTAATATCCAACCTGAACTTTTCATGGTGCAACTTGAGGTCATTACCTCTTGTCTTATTGCTAATTACCTAGAAGAAGAGGCCAACCCCACCTCATCACAACCTCCTGTCAGATAGTTACAGAGAGCAATAAGATCTTTGAGTCTCCTCTTCTCCAGACTAAACAATCCCAGGTCCCTCAGAGCTGCTCCTTATAAGACTTGTGCTCCAGTCTCCTCACCAGATTAACTGCCATTCTCTGAACATGCTTCAGAGCCTTGATGTCTTTCTTGTAGTGAGGGGCCCAAAACAGTACAGTACTCGAGGCACAACCTCACCAGCGCTGAGTACAGGGGGACTATCTCCTCTCTGCTCCTGCGAGCTACACTATTTCTGATACAAGCTGGGATGCCCTTGGCTTTCATGGCCACCTGCACATGCTGGTGGCTCATGTTCAGTTACGAGTCAACCAATACCCCCAGGGTCTTTGGTTCTTTTTCTCTACACAGTCTTCCAACCACTCTGCCACAAGCCTGTAGTATTGCCCGGAGTTTTTGTGATCAGAGGGCAGGACCCAGCAGGACTTCTGTTGAACTTCCTACCACTGGCCTCAGCCCAGAGATCCAGCATGTCTAAATTCCTCTGTAGGGCCATCTTACCCCCAGACAGATCGACCCTTCCTCCCAACTTGGTGTCATCTGCAAACTTACTGAGATTCACTATAAGTTATTATTTTTTTTCCAGGTCTCACAAACCAAAGTTCTGATTAGATTGCACTGCAAGCAGTATGTTCTTAAAAGACATCTCAATTTTTTTGGGGGGGCAACCAATTTGTGCTCAACTGGATCTGCCAGTCTTCATTTTCTTCATTTCAGGTATTCTTTATTGTGGTCTTAATTCCAAAAAGATTAAGGTAACTCAGCAGTTTTCAATTCCAGAGCTGCATAACTGACAACACAGACATACCAACTTTCATGAAAAAAATTAACTGCTGTGAAAACATAGTTTAGACCACAGGATTTGTCATTACTACTTCTTTATTTAAATGATTAATATGAGAACTAGATGAATACCTTAGAATTCAGAAGAATTAATGGGCTCATTATGCAGTGTTTAAAATTTGTACTGATTTTAATGTGAAATGATTGTGCCAAAGTTTTTGAAGGAAAACTGTTGTTGGTTTTACTCAGAACATCTCTGGAAAAAAAAGCCATTACATGTGGCAGAACATGAATTCAGCTTTTATTCTTTAAGCTTAGAGACAGAGCATAAAACAGAATATTCTGGGAAGTAGGCATTTTTGTGTATGGTCTGACACTCCTGGCAATGTATTTTTTTAATGAATTTCCACTATAATTAGACTGCTGCCATTACAGTATAACTTCCTGCACAGACTATTTTTAAACCATTCAATTCAGTTATATTTTTAAGTATATAGTATTAATTAGTCTTATAGCTTAGGTTTTAAGTTAATAACTGTCACCACACAGGTGGACCATTGAAATCTAGCCAGAATCTGTATTTGATTTAATTTTGAACTGGGAAGCTTGTGTACAGTATCTGGGATTCTATGATTTGACTTCTGCTGTGTTTATACTGGAGCATAATGCTTGTCTTCAAAGAATGCATAACTATTTATTTCTATGTATGTTTAACTAAACAATAGGTATGTCTACATGTACAATTTGGATCTGCTACTTAGGCTGGTTTTTAAGACCAAAGTTTTACTTTATTCAAATTGGGGCACAAATTGCCTTAGAAGAGAGGTAAAGGACACTGTGACAGCCTTGACTTTTTTATTCCAGTGAAATTAGTTACATCAATGTAAATCACAGATGGTTTAATTTAAAATTCTTGACTTCCAAAGGAAACAGAGGTGAAAAATTGTTTGTACAGATAGCTTTGGTCTCATGTTTGCCGGAGAGGACGATGCATTTATATGTGAACACTTTCCTGCTACCCATTACATGTGGCTTAATTGAACCTCTTTGACTTTACTCTGAAGCAAAACAGAAGAGCAAATATCTGTCATCAGTTTTGAGTGGGATGCTTCAACACAGCACCACTTCTGTTCATTTTTATTCACAGCTTTGAGATCCTGAAATTTAAGCTAACAGTACAAAGAAGGAACTAGCAGAGATAGAAATTCAAAAAGGACTTCCTTGAAAAATTTTCCCAGCTTAACTCATTTCTACCATGAATATTATCTTGTGTTCTATGATGCCTAGTGGGAAAGGTGCTAGGGTATTTCTTGGTGACCATGTAAACATACTAATTCAGGCAGAGGGAACCTCTGCCATATGTCTCTTCTGGCAGCAATGTAATCAGAGCTCAATGTTTTTTATATCATCACAGATGTATCTCATTACTAGTTTTTACTGAATCAGTCCTGTACCACAGTTAGGCAATTTGGTCTTCCAGCACACTGACAAAAAACCTTGGTGGTATTGGTGCCAAAGAATATTACTATATTTGTTGTCTCTTGCCAGCTTCAGCAGTATGTTTAATGTCCCTCTTGTCCATGTGTAACCTGTTTTTACCATTTTTTATTTTGTTCTTTCTGCTCCCCTGCCCTAAATGACACAACCCTCTATCCCAATGATGTTGTTCTCTGAGATGTTCTCTGATAATCTGCCTGTTGTCTGAGTCCTGGTAGTTTCAGGAGTCACACTTTTTTTAAAAAAAAAAGAAAGAGTGTAAACTTGATAGTAAAGCTTAAGAAAATTCCATGTCTTCTAAAATAACACTATTTTGTCAATATTTTATTACTTCTAAAATGCGACAATCTTCCGATGCAGGGCAATGATTTGGCAACTTCCCTTTGGGGCTGATTGGACACAAAACCATTGCTACAAAAATGCACATGTGAGAGTAACAGTTTACTTATTAATTTATTTATTAATTTAAAAGTGCAAACAATTATAGACCTGTTTGCATTTCAGAGGCACTGAAAGGTCTAATTAAATCTTTGAATTTAAGTGGCACCAATCAGCTCAAAATATATGCAGAAGTGAAAGATTGTGATTTTTGTTTTAAATGTTTTTTTGAGATGTTAGGCATTGGTAAAGACAAAAGTAGTGAACCAATCTTCAGTATGAAAATAGCATTTTATGTTAAGAGTTTAAGGTAGCATTCAGAAGTGGGAAACTATTTTTGGTGACAATACACAAAATTTAACATTACAAGTGGCAGCCTGTAACATGACAGAATATGAATAAAAAAGTGACATCCTTTCCAGTGACTTTGAAGGAATCTGCTTTGTATTAACTCAAAGCATTTTTGTTAGCAAAGTTAGCTACAGAATGTTCCAGTAATCTTACCCTCAACTGTTCATTCTTATCTCTTTAGCAGCTTATTGTCCCTTCAGCTGTTTTGATAGAACAGTTTGCCGAGACTCAGTATAAGCCAAATGATTGTAACCGTGATCAAATTTAAGTGAAAATACACTTTTTTTGAACCTGAATCATTTCAAAAATCTGTTTTACAACAAAACCTCATAAACAGTTATACTGGCCTAACTGTGTGTGTGTATATAATTGTGTGTATGTATGTGTATATATATATATATATATATATATATATATATAAAGGCTGCACATCTTATCGGAAAACATGAAATAATCATCCTCACATACAAACTTTCAATTCCAAGCACTTTAAAAAAAAGCCATTAATTTTCACGGGAACTAAGATTCAGAGAAAGTAAATTGTTCTTCCATCATCAGAGATAGCAAAGAGAATAACCTTCCCTTTCCTACTTACCTAAATAATGTGTCTAAACAGAAATGCTGTGGAAAATTTTGCTAAATGGTTTTGCATCAACATGGACAATAGAGCTATTCTTTCTATCCTGAGGATCTAGATCTGAATTTAGATACCAGAGAAACTCTGTATTAAATCTGTAGTAAATCTTTTAAGATATTTGCCCTTTCAAGTAATGTATTAAGGAAGGAAAATTCATGCTGACATTTGTTTAAACATGTATCCTGAAGTTCAGCATAAATATTACTCATTGTGGTGTAGCTGGTCTACATGACCATTCCAGGCATCAAGTTCAAGGGAAGCTTCAGTGTTCTGATTGATGTTAGCTAAGCTCAGTTTAAAATTAGGATTATTGTAGGGATTTTTATTTCTATTTTCCGTAGTATCTTCCTCTGATTTATTTCACACTGGCCTCACTGTAATTCATTTTAAATTTCTACATTGATTCCAATTAAGCTGCTGCTAGGGCTTATGAGTTTCATTTATTTAAATTACTTCAGGTATTTTTTATATAGTAAAAGAAAACCAACTCACTAAGCTTGCTTTCCCAAACTCCCAGAGCTCTAATAGAAAATCAAATACACCTATTTTAAAATGAAGTTCATCTAGCAAAACAGTATTATGATAAAGTAAAAGAACCCTGGATATAAAATTCTTTTTTTTGTTTTTGTTGTTAGTTTCTAGTTTTTGTTTTTGACACTTTGCTGCATCCCCTTGGAGTTTAATGTATGGCTTTTGCAGTGGTACTAATTTAGGAAAGTCATCTGCTCTAACAGGGATGTTCTTAACCACACAAGCTGAAGGAACTTCATTTTTCCCCTTCAAGGTTTATGATGCATATGTAAGCGTTTCTGATTGATTTCTTTAAGATTAATACTAGAAAGTAAATCATATAACACTTTCAGGGTTTTATAAATTATTTCATTTTCTGTTGTAATTATATGATTGCCAAGGCATTGGTTAGAATGCAATGGTGTGAATTCTGATCCCTGACCTGAAGTCTCTGCTCAGTGTAAGGTACCCAGTTTTAGCACAGAGTAATATCTCAGATGACTACTTAGGAGTTTCATGTATTAGTTTTATAGACTAAACTGTTTTTATTTCACTGCACTCTTCAGTTCTATTTCTTTTCAGTCACTTCCTAAATATGCTTTTCTTGGTTACAGAAATCCCACAGTAAGAACTATGTTAATTTCAATCATAACAGCAAGAAGTTATGAAGTGTTTGCCATAGAAACAAGGTACGATTTTGCCAGTTGGATTCTGCCAGCCTCTTTACAGCACACTGCTCTTGTTACAGTGATTGGGCACAGTCTTAAAATACATTTACTTTAGCCTCAAGCTAATGTGAGGCCTTTTTCTTTTTTCCTTGTTTCTTTTCTTTTTTCTTTCACTTTCTCTTTTCCTTATTTTTTTCAGTCTTCTGTTTTCAAAGCCTCTAGACAAAATATCTTTTCTGGAAAATACATTAATCTTAAACATGCAGACAATGCTCAAATCTACGTAGTAAGAGTATGTTACTTCTGAAAATGGTAAGCAGCATTAATTCTAAGTCAGTTCATTAAAAATATTCTTAGGAAAAAGAAACAATGGGAGTTTTACAATGATTTATCTGAAATTCAATGGGATGGTTATCTCAAATATACAGTGTTGTAGTTTCTAGTACATGTACGATAGTGGAAATTAGTAGGATTAATTCTAGAGTAAGATAATAAATAACGATTTTATAATACTACCTTGTGAAGCCCTTAAAAGCTATCAGAAACTCACTCGTGCTCAGAAAACATGGCAAGCAGCTGTAACTTTTCCTTCAGAGAGAAACTAAGAATAGATTCATTAATTCTTCTTTTACTGATCTATTTCATCTATACTTGTTTTGATTAATTTTAATCACAGATCATAGTCCAGCTCAGCTGTTCACAGTGTATTCAACCATAACACCCTGGATAATGATTTCATCATCTACCAAAGATTAAGTAGGGTTGAAGTATTTCACCATGTAGGTTACCAAAATGCTAAGTTAATTATTTAAGAAATTGACATTTTTCTTCAGCATTACATAACTATTTGGAAATAGGCAGCTACTTTCAGCAGCATACATGGATATACAGATTTTCTTCAATTAAAATCAAAGAGTATTAATTTGATACAAGATATAAAAATACAAAATATATGGATTTATGTTTTTTCTCTTTTCATTAAAAACATAAATATACAGAAAATATTAAAACAATTACAATAACTTTCAGCATGACTCCATCTGACAAGTTTCATGGTTATCTTGGAATTACTCTATTTGAATGACTTCTAAAATGACTAAACAGATTCATAATCTGTAGTAGATAATAATAGATCATGTTTTTCTATAGTTTCCATTAAGGGAAAAATAAATATTGCAACACAAACCAGCTTGAGCATGCTTGCTATGGCCCTGAAATAATAGTTGTAGATTCAGTTAAAAATCTACTTCCTATTTCTGCACCAGGTAGAGCTGCAAAATTTTAGTCCACAAGTATCTGCTTTTAAATACAGGACTAATAATACACAGTGTATATCAAAGAATATATCTACAGTGGCAAATAAAACAAAGTGAAGCAATATTTTCTGTCTGCATTCCCAAACAGCACAGGTCTGTGCTTGACAGAGATTGGTCCTGGCTCTGCAATAGTTTAAGTTGTTGTTGGTCATATTTTAAGTGCTTTCTCTGCTGGACTAGTAGTAATATAAGGACACCACTGCAGTGCATTAGAATGATTTTTAATAGCATGGGACTCAGGGTAAGTACTGCTTGCCACTGATTGTGGTATAAATATGTATAACTTCAGACAAAAAAAATGATAGTAACATTTAATAACAGTATAAGAAAATTAATAGAGAAGTGAGCAAAATCTATAGCAACTGTTCATATTGCCTATTCAGAAAGCTTTAATCTTTCAGCCATATAGAGATATTGACTTGAAGAGCACCACCTCAAATAGGACAAACATAAACAGGGAAGACACTAATAAAAGCTGACAAAGGTACCTTGCCAGTACTTTCTCTTAGCTTTGTCTAGCACACTAAATTATATATATGACCTGTTAGGCTGCATAGGAATGTTTCTATTAAAAAAAAAAAATTACTGTTCACAAGGAAAAGATATCCTATATTAACTATTTCCTATAAAATAGCTGAAAAATGTAACTATTTTTAAGAATATAGGCCTATAATCTGAAGGTGAGATTCTTCGTTGGCTGCAAAGTCAGGTACTCGATGATATTTCAAGGCTATCTTAACTGGCAAGAGAGAATCAATAGATGTCACCGGATCACAGTAGTGGGTGTGATGGCATCTCCTTCAAGATTGCATTACAGTTGTCATATCAAAGAAATGAACAGTATGACTCCACATACTGATGGTCTTTAAGTCCTTTGGTGCTATAAAAACATAGCCTGTGTTGTACAAAATTGTAGACATCCTGGGAACCCAGATGGGAATTGAATAGAGGCTAGATGACAACATATAAATCTTCAGAATGAGAGAACTGAAGAAGTTTAATGACAACTAAGAAAATATTTCATCTCAAACAATATTTTGCCTAAAGTCTCTGAGCCTGTTGATGTCTTCTGTCAGTAAAAACAAGAATGGATATTTAAACACCTATAAGGATGATCCTCCAAACGTAAGAACAAAAAGTTGCTGTAACTACATGTTGACCTGCTGAACTAGAAATACTGTATCTAAGTGCCTTTTGGTAAGGCAGTCTAGCACTTGTTGAGATCCAATCCTATTTATTAATGATGATTCAACAGTCATCACTAAGAAGTCATGCTGCATCAATGTAAGAAGAAATGTTGACCAAACCTCAACAGCTGTGGAAGGAAGAAACAATGTTCAGTTTCTAGTCCTTTAATTGCTCATTTAAAACTTAAAGAATAAAAACAAGAAATTGTCTAAAAAATGTTTGGAAACTGCTATTTTATCTCTCAGAGATTGAAGCTTTAAATGCTCTTATTTCATGCACTACAAAACATTAACACCTCAAGCTTTGTATCCCTCCTGTGAGGGTATGTTAAGTTCATCTTTCTGCCTGTTGTGGAGAAACTGAAATGCAGATATTCCCAAAATAATTGACTGAATTTTATTTTATTTTTATTTTATTATAAACAATGTTTTTTAGGATTACATAAAAATAAGCAAAAAAAAGTAAAAAAGGAATCAGCTAATCTATTATTTATTGGGACAGGACAGACTGCACTCTCTCACCAGATTCAGGAGGTAGTCAAACAATAACCAATGATGACTAATATCAGGAAGGAAAAGCAGTAACATTGGAGGGAATAGAAGTAACTTTCATTAAAGAGACCTGAGATGTTCATTTGTGTTTTGCATCATGGCTTTATGGCTTTTTTATTGAAAAAGTCCTGGTGGCCAAACTTTTGCCACCTGCTACATATATTGCTAATAGTGAGAAAACATTCCAGCTGCCTTGACAGAACTTTCAGATGATAAATGTAAGACATATTGGAACATAAGTGTGTAGCAGGGTGTGTTCCTAGTGCTGCCTTGGATGAAGACCTGTCATATGTCCTACCTGTAGTTGTTTTAAATCTTACCTAAGCTTCATTCCTTTAAGCTTCTTAGAAGTCCACTGTATAAGTACTGCAGGACCAGGACCTTTGAGCATTTAGGGCTAAAAATGAAAGAGAAGTTCATAAACCCCAAAGCACAGAAAATCAGTAAAGACACAAGGTATCCCAGAAGCCTACTGCGATATTAATTAGGAGGAGGATATTCAAAAAGGAAGAGGATATTTAAATTTAGTTATTAGCTGGGATAAGTTACTCTCACCAAATGTCATGACTTTTCACTCTCACAGTATGTGGTGAGGCCTCATGATGAATTTAAGACTTCAACAAAATGGGAAAAGGGCATGTAATTCTCAGTTAGGAAAAAATTATAAAACTTCAAATTGTAGGAAATAGAGGGGAATATGCAACTACCCTAAGTGGAGATTATGGCATTGGTGTGGTTTAGAAGATAGAACCACACACGATGGCAGATCCTGCTCTTTTCAAAACACTACTGTTAGATTTCAGTCCTATAGGAAAACCTTTCTTTTACATAAATATGTTCTTTAGTGAATGCATTGCTTACTAAAGAGAAAAAATATAAATAAATGACAAGTCATTTATGGTAAACTGGTATTATTTCACATTCTTTCACTGCCACTATTTTAATGATTGAAAATGATTCTATATTTTCCATCTTAAATACACAATTTTAAATAATTATATTGATTTCTCAATACACTTACAAACCTTTTTTCTTTTCCCCCAGCAATAGCACTTGATAGCTATCTACTAGTGTCTTTGAATAAAACTGTAGAATCTTCTATATATTTCAAAGTAAGAACGAAGGAATTTGTGTGTCAAATATACTTGATACTTATTAGCAGTTAAAAAAATAAATTGTATGAAAACATGCAGAAATGTAATATGTTAATATGTTAAAAATTAATACAGGGCACAAACTAAAGGACAGTTCTCATTCCAGAATCAAATTATCTTTGCACACTAATTTGAGTCAAATTATCCACTAGATAAATTATGATTAGTGGTATAGCAATAATGACAACAATATTAGTTATAATAGCAGCTAGAGAACTTAGATTATTGATGAGAAGTTTAGGACTAATGGTCAGTCATCAAAGTTCAGTGCTTATCTGTCACACATTTCTGTGAAAACTGCATAGATGAAAGATAAATATGTGGGATAATTGAAATAACAATGATTTTCTGCATCATATAGCATCTAAAAGATTAATTCCCCTTAAAACACTTAAAGGAATTTTAGAAAAAATATACTTTGTAAATGCAGAGTGATATTGAAGCACCATGTGAGAGATCTGTGAACAGATAGATTCTAAAACATCATATTTAAATACCACACTGAAGACATCTTTGAAATTTAAGTGATCCCCAAGAATAGTAATTTGCTTACTTTTTATGTTTTCACTGTCCTATGAACACTTGGGCAATAAATGTTTCTCGGCATAATCTGGGAACATTTTTTCTCAGTGCAGTATCTAGTAGACAAATGCACACATCTGCATATGTATTTGACATTTATTATTTCTTTAGGAAATGCCTCAACCAACTTACAAAATGTTCACCATCCAATCTCAAAGAAGAATCACAGTTTAATCAGTCTGTTTACTTTTGGTTACTTTGATTTCTAATTCCTTACAGTATTTCTAAAATCTGGTGGTAGAACCTGATTAATTTCCACTGACATAAATATCTAATAAGTAATCTTTCTACTCCATAGGGAGTATAAATTAAAGGAGAGAAGATGAACACCAACACCTAGATGCTAATTGGAGAAAAACAGCATAGATGTAAACAGCAAACAGTCAAAGATAAGATATAGTGGTTACATAGTCTAGATACAGATCCGTTTCTAGGAGAATACCTTACAAGCCTTTGTGGTGCAAGTATTAGTATCACTCAAAAGCTGAAAACTGTCCAAGAGTTACTCAGTGGATATGTCCAACCTACAGTCATAAAAGTAGTGCAGCATAATACAGACACACCTGGTTTGGCCTTTACATATGCATTCTAGTGCCTGTCTCTTCACAGAGTCCACCGTAAATCTGAATATTTCAAATGCACAAAGTTATGTTTACCTGTAGTCAAAAACTGTCCGCTGAAAAAACTTTGGATATTTTAGCCTACTTTATAAAAATAAAATTCAATTCTAACTTTATTTGAATTCCAAAGTCACTAACAATTGCTACACAAACACAGTTTCATTTCCATAGTTTCCTGCAGAATTGTATGGAATCTGCTTTTCTGTTAGTTGCAAAACTATGATAATACCCTTTCCACCAAGCACTAAAAATAATAATAATAATAATAATAATAAAATTAATGTGTTATCCTTGGTGATAAATACAAAGCTTGTCATCTTAGAAAGGAAAATAATAACTGTCAAAGAAAACAAGAAATCGCAGCCTCCTGTCAGGTTTCAGGACATCTTAATGTCTGATCAACTTCACTGAAGTATTTATCAAACTCCATTTTTGCACAGTTTTAGAGTAATTATGAAAAAGTTGTACTTTCAGGATACACATATAGTACTCTAGCAAACAATGCATTGACATCAAATGAAGTCAGCAGCAGGACAAGAACTGAAGGAAAAGAATGTTCTCAATGTAAGGAGAATTAAAAAAGCAATTGGAAACTGTCTGAAAATTACAGATCAGTTATATATGTAATTCATATTCACTTAGTACCTCTTTTCAGATTTTTTATAGCAATATAACTAGTAAATCATTCCTAATTCCTTTGATAACCATGGAGATTACATTAATCACAAGTAAATGCTTTTGGAGCTGGTAGAGCCATAAGCATTGTATGCTAAATAATAGAGAATCTGGGAACATGAAGAGATGATCCTCATTCACTTATCATCATGACTGCATTGATATCATGACAACAACTAAGCACTACAGCTCTCTTTTTAAAGTAAACCTTTTTTTCTTTTTTCCTTTCATTTAACATTTTTTTTCCTCTCTGCTATGTCTTCTGCAGTGATAAGTAAGTGTTTTAATTTGATTTTTTAATGAATTATTCTAAATAGCAAACATATACGCTAGCATTTGTAAACAAAGTGCAATTTTTATATAGCTTATTTTGAAAATAACTTACATCATCTTATTTACATAGTTATTTTGTATGCCTAAAACCTTATTCCTAGTGCAATCTTTCAAGGTTGTGCATTAGGAAAAAATAAGCCACGGTTTTTGCCTAATGAAACTTTATTAAGAAAATCTATACAGGAAAGACCATGTCATGTCCAAACAGGATCTTGGCCTCTGAAGTCAAGATGGGAGATGAAGACTCTCATGGAACTGTGAAAGGGTTGGTAGTGTGTTGTATTCAACTGATCAGGGCAGTAGTTTTATCACATTCAGTAATCTTGACCACTATGCCAGTCTTTACCTCTGGAAGGAAAATCTCCAATAGTAATGACAAAATATTTCTTTTTTTTTTTGTCATTTTCTTCCCCCCCCCCCCCCATCCCTGCACATATTATCTAGGCCAGTAAGGATTCATAGCAAAAATTGTATCATAGATAAAAGATGATTAAAAGTAGTTCTCTATCCTTGTTTAAAGAGAAGATCTAGAGCCTTTACAGTATTAATAAAGTGCACTTTTGGATTTACATTAATTAGTGAAATTCTCAGTGATGTACTATAATTATGCAATTTTCTGCAAAGATAATATTTGTGAGTAATTTCCTGGAAATAATTACAATGACCCTCACACAATAATGGGATCTTGTTCCTGGCCCTCTGCCTCAGGCACCAATGGAAGGGACTGGGTAGATTGCAGCAATAGCAAAAGAAAAGACACTGCAAAAAACCCTAAAGAAAATATACTGTGAAGGCTGCTCCAAAAGCAATGCCTGTTATTTTATATTGGTCCACAATGTCAGAGGTGAATGTTGGTGGTATGGCAGTATAAGTTGACGCTTCTCATCAATACCCCATTACATTTTGTTGCTGTTCAACAGATGGCAGCAGAGGGGCAGTCTGACAAAATGGTGTCTAACATGGAAGTGTATATGAAGCAGAGGTTTGTCTCTGAAATCCTCCATAAGGAAAAAATTGAACCCAGTGACACATATTGACGATTGCTGAATACTTATGGAGACAAAAGAGTGGATGTTGGCAAAATGAGGTGGTGAGTGGTATGTGTAAATGATTAGCACTTCAGAAATCTCTAAGTATGTAAAACTGCTGGTGCAAGAAAGACCAGTACTGCCTATCTCTTTGTCACTGTTTCTTTAACAAGAATTAATAGGCATTCTTCCTTTACTTCTTATTCTTACTATCAGTTTCAGTAGCATCCTCCTGCTCATATTTCCTTTTAATACATTCATTCTTGTAAGCCAGAGAGATAGACAGTGCAATGGCTCATTGCAGTATTTGTTTTCATGTATTCCTTCATTATGGAACTCACTTCAGCTGGACCATTAAATAAATTCTAAGCAGCAATTGAGAGACAGTATATCCATCACATAGTGAATACAAGGCGTTTAATGCAAATCTCAAATCGATCCTTTCCTTCAAATACTGATTTGTATTTATTTTCCCCCCTTGAGGGACTTGGAAAATAAAATATGATAGTCCTACCAGTGTGGATTTATAACATCAGCAGGGAGATGAAATAAGAGAGCAGAGCATTCTCTATTAGCTCTTATAAACTATTTCTACTTGTCAGATCTTTTCTGTGAGCTTAAGAATGCAGTATTTATCCTCCCTCTCAGTTTGACTCATGCCAGAATAGAGACTAAATTTGGTGATTGAAAAGAGGTGTATCTATGCCCTGGCACACATGCTCTGGGCCTTTCCCCCAAGGGAAGCTTAGTTAATATTCCAAAGGCAGAAACCAAGACCATGTGTTCATAAGCATAGAAATTTTCAAAGGAAGAAGATTACTTCCTCCTGGGATTTTGATCTTCATTGTATTTCTGACATAATTGCTATTGAGAATAAAGCAAGATTGGGCCTACGGAGAATTCTCTCTTGGTTTGGAAATCTCTGATCTTTCCTCAAGTGAAGGCCTTTCATGTCACCAAATTGATTTCATGTCAATATGATGTCTACAGTTCAAGTCAGGAAAAAGTGATTTCATATTTCTAAAGCATTTTAAACCTAGTATACTTTCCAAATAACGTCCTTTCTCTACCACTTCCTCTCCATCTTTGTTCAGCTGTGCCTTTAAAACCTTGTCAGAAAATTGATTTATAAAAGTTTCATGCTTTTGCCAACTAATAGACATACCTAAGGTCCAAAGTGATATTTTTGGACAAGCTGAGAGATCTGTTCAACCCAGAGTAGAGAAGGTTCTGGGGAGACCTGACAGCAGCCTTTCTGTATCTAAAGAGAGGAAGAAGGGGACTGACTCTTTACTGGGGTCTGCTGTAGTAAATCAAGGGGAAATTGTATCAAATTTAACCAGGGGATATTTGGACTGTATATAAGGAAAAAGTTTTTAATGATGTGAGCAGTGAAGAACTGACACAGGTTGCCCAGAAAGCTGGTGGATGCCCCATCCCTGGAGACATTCAAGGTCAGGCTGGACTGGACTCTGAGCACCCTGATGTAGGTGTAGGTGTCCCCTGTTCATTGCAGGGGAGTTGGAATAGATGACCTTTAAAAGGTCCTATCCAACTCAAATGACTCCATAATTACATAAAATAACCAGTGTAGACCATTTAATAACTTTTAATCTGAATATATAAAAGCATGACATTTTGATTTAAAAGAAAAGAAAGATAAGTTCATGTGTTTTCATTACTCCTCTTTGGAAGATAGTAACATTTCCAAAAAATATTCATAGTAGGTGAGTCTTGAAAATATCTATCAAACAGCATCTAAAGATGTTCTGATTTTTTTAAAAAGAACATTCTTAACAGATGCCATGATTAAAACTAGATATCAGGAAATTTGCCACTGCTAAGAATTCCTTATGTTAATGATTTGTCATGAAACCACTGAGCTTTAGAATGTCCTTTGTCAGTAGAAGCCAAATATCAGTGTAGCGGGCTCCAGAAAATAAATCTATGGGTGAATTTTGATCTACTCATCTTAGGTTTTCACGTTTTCTATAGAGCAGGCTATAAGTGACCTGAAGAAACCATACGATTTTGGAAAAAATCATGTGCCAGGAATATGTACCAATTGCTAACAATTGAAATCCAAAAGTGCAGCTGTTTTGCTGTTTATGACCACTTGTCTGTACACAGATTTTGGAATATCTCTCCTTAAGCTTTAGAATTGAAGATACAGAAAATTATCTCTTCACCTGCTCTGTTTAGTTTATGCATATATAATCAATGAAAATTATATAAAGGAATATTATATAATCAAATAATATTAAGATGTTATAATAATGAAATAATCAAGAGAGTTAGGCACAGCAAGACAAAGAGAATAAATAGGATGCTCACCCGTGTCCTGGGCTCGCTCAGGAAACTCCAGTGGAGTGGATCTTCTGAACAGAGAGAGAGATCCTTCCCCACTGGTAGTCAGCTCTTAAATGGGTCTAGGAGAAGTGGAGCCAGGCTCCACCCCTTCCTGCAGCACAGGTGAATTGCTTTCACCTGTGCTCCCAGGGCTGACTGATTGCTCGCCTCAGGTGATTAATCAGAAGTTCAGGCCGTGACTCAGCAGTTCCCATACAATGCAGTAGTTGCAGGAGAATATTTTACAAACCACTATAAGTCTTCATAATTCTAAGAGATCAATCCAGGTGTAATCTATAATCTTATTTAAATGGTTTTCATACGTTGATGTTTATATAACCATCAAGACCAAAAGCAGCCACACAGCACTGAGTTCTTGTTACACACACATTTGTTGGTAATTCACAACCAGAAGGTTCAGCCATTTCAGTTTGCCACTTCACGTTTCTGTACAATTCTTCTGGGCAAGGATTGCAGCATAAAAATGGCATTCTGAGTTTTTTACTGAAAATTTCTCAATCACTTCAGTTATTTCTTGCTTCAGTTCTACTTGCTTTCTTAGCATATTCTAGTTTGTGTCTGGAGAGTCAGGCATAAATAAGGCTTTAAGCACGTATCTTTAGCAAAAAATACCACCAACTCAGAAACCTGCCAGGGGAACTTTAATCTATACACTCAGCATACACAGCTCAAAGCAGAAACATTGGCAGTTGAAGTTTTTACAATGAAATGCTATATTTAAACCAAAAATTACCGTGATAAATAACTATCTTTTGGTAAAAGTATTTCAGTTTTTATTATCTGTTTCTGAAAGCTAATTTTCACACTCTTAAGGACTTCTGTGATAAAATGGACTTGTAGGAAGCATGGGATCATACTCTCTCCTGGAACTGTTACATCAAGAGCAGCATCCAGTGTCTAACAGCTGCTTGAACATGGGCTCAAGTCTATTCAGCTTCCTGATGGGAGACAGCCTAGGAATATTGATCTCCATCAATAGGAGCTTCTAGTACTGCATGCATCTATCTGCCACTGTCAGACCAGGTGATTTCAAGAATCATATTACTCTGTTCGTGCTCCTCCACGTTCAGAAGGACAGCCTCAGAACTCCCAGAATTTCTACTTCCTGTAGAAATTCACCTGTCTTTCTAAGACTTCCTCATCTGGATTTCCAGAATTCCTGAGTTATCTTATCCTTCAACACTCTGGATATCTCAGAAGTGTTTTGAAAATTTATGAAGCTCAGGAGGGTTGTGTAGCTCACCTTGAAGTAGCGAGAGATTACAAGTTCTACTGATAACACTTGTCAATTAAAATCTTTCTTAAAACAGAAATATTAAACATAAATAAATAATAGAATTATTCCTAGCAATTCTAAATCTAATTAACTCTAAATATCTAGAGCTTAATGTCTATGAAAAACAAAGCAAAACATCAATAACACAAAACAAAACAAATACATTCCATATAATAGTAACCATAGATGTTGTAAAATGTTGTAAAGTGATCCCAGTTTTTCAGTCCTCACAGAAAAAAGTCCCCAGTTTCCATGATTTCTCTCCAGTTAACTCAAACAATTACTTTGACTTTCCTCAAAGACTAGTTATTTCAATCATCACAGGTGCTTTCTTCACTTGATAGGAGAGTTTTAGCTGAGAGACAGAATTAACAGAATAGATGGGAGCTGATGTGCACATCTAAACAATTCTGCTAAATGCAGTTAATATCAGCCATTTTGAAAAGAAAGCACACTGAGTAGATGACCTTGTAAGTGCCCTGGAAATACAGGACCAAATCATCTAGCAATGATTTTACACTTAAATAGGTTATGCTCATCCAAGTAATATTTTTAGGTTGTTTTCCACTTTATTCCAAATGTGCTTTTATGTATTTTTAGTCAAGCTTTCTGTCTCTTCATGCTGAAAATTGCTGACGTTTTTACTTTGCAGAAATTTAGGACATATCTGCTCTCTATGCTGTGTGAATCAGCAAATCTTGCCCTTTAAAAAAATCAACACTTTTAGGACAAAGTTGGAATAAATAGTGAACTTGTGTTGTTTCTTTTTTCTTCTGTTGCTGCTTTTTAATTAGGAAAAGTGAAGTTATACAAATAATTGTTTCTGGAACTTCTTTCCATAATCCAGATTTGTCCTTCTATAGCTTCTCTCTCAGTTGTTCAAATGTTTGGATTTTGTCCTATTGCCATTTTTGAAATGAATGATTGCTCATACAGTGGGTAAACATAGAAAACCAAACCTCAACTAATGGAAAACTACCACAAATTTCAGATTCAAAGTTTTTCAGTTAGAAAATGCTATATGCTATAAACTTATTCCGAGTATGCTTTTTTTTTTTTTTTTTTTTTTTTTTGAATATTTCTGCTTAATTTTCATTTCAATACAGGTTTTGGTACTCTGCCCTGTTTGGTTTAGCATGCCATACACAAAAAATTTTACGTATAACTGCATGGATTGAAAGCAACTTTTATTTGCCTATTGCCATCACATTTCTCGTTATTTTGGCCTCTTTTGTTAAGCCAATCACTACCAAGAAAAAAGAGTGCTTTGCATTTTTTTTTTCACATATTCATGTCACTGCTTATTTGCCAGTAAGACATAACACGTATGTCCATAAGCAAGCAGAGTACTAATTAGAGCAGAGATGGACAGAGGGAGCAACAACAATAAAATATTTGTGGCTTTTTTTCATCAGTCTATGGGTAACACTCTTACAGAAGATTGCATTTTAAGAAGTTGATAATTTCTGAAATCATGCTGCTTCTTTTTTTTTGTTTGTTTTGTTTTGTTTTGTTTCAAATTGATCTTCCAAAGCCTAAGTCAACAAAGTACCATAAACTCATGTGAAAAGAAGCTATAATATTTCTTTTATTATTAAAATCATCTTGCAAAATGACTTCAGAACAAACCCACGGAAATCTGCTTTTCAATCCTGCTGGAAAGCCTCGTTCTTACTCTGAGTTTAAAACATCAGTGAATTATGGGAAGAAAGGATGACAGCTAGAGTCTGCAAAAGGAGAAAGACTACACAAGAACATTGTTTCATCCCAAAATTTACACAGCATTCACCTACAGTTCACATCTCCAAAGCAAATTCTCTGTTCTTTTTGTCCCATCTTCTGCTCCCTAAATCACCACTGCTTAGAAGTACATGTTTTTATTTTCACATCCATGTATTAATAATTTATGCTTAGGCTAACACAATCTCCAGACGGGAAGAAAAATAGAGAAAAATAGAAGCTGAGAAAGTGGTAACTCTGCAATGACTGAAAGCAGAAATGCAATAATTCTAATTTTTTTTTTTTTTTTAAGGGCAAACGTTTCAAGAATTCTGGGACAAATGGCCTAATTTATTCAGGTTACTCAACAATAGAGAGAATGAAAGAGAAAAAAAAAATAAGTGTATGCCTCTTTCTGGGTATGAAGTCTCTTTTTTGTTCTTCACAAATTCCAATTCACATTGGAAACAAACAAGCAAACAAAGATACAAATGCCTTGAAGCTTCCAGCGTAGTAAAAAAAAAACCTCAGAGTTTTACTGCATAACTTCAATACCTCCTAGAGGTTTATTTAGTGCATCCTTTTATATTAGATCCTTTTATATTAGGAGAAGCGCAAGAACCTTTGAATTGTATCCAGATATGGGGATGAGAACTGTACTTCACTTTCTTAGTGAGGTGGCTTGTGATCCTTCCCACTGGAGGGTTGATCCGTCCTGCCCTTTGATCATATATGCCAGCACAAAACAGTAATGATCATGAAAGCAGCTAAGTAGGTAACAGCCTTAGAGGATTCTTACCTATAGCTCATTGGTCTCCTCGTTCTTGTTAGTTCACTAGATTTGGTTTTTCCCTCAACCACACTGTTTAAGTCTTCAATTAAACACCACTGTTGTATGTGAGTCACTGAGAAGAAAATAATTGTGAAAGCAACAAAGTGCAAATTTTACCTCTGAGTCATCAACTTAAAATTCTTATCTTTTCCTTTTTTCTTTTTTTTTTTTTTTTTTTTTTTTTTTTTTTTTTAAATAATGCCAATATCAGCATTATCTGAAGAAGCACAAGTGTAAAGACAGCCTTTCTAAAGCAGGAAAGGAAGTGAATATTTGGAATTGTTTTATGCTTCTTTAATTTATCTTTTTCCTTTTCTGTCAAAATAATGTGGCAGAGAAGATATTAAGATTACATTCACCATACTGAAGAAAAAGTGAGTTTTGGAAAGAATTTTAATAATGAGAATAGAAATTTCATGTGCTTAAACAGATTTTTAAATGCACTACAAAGGACAAAGAATTAGTGAAGAAGGAAGGCAGAGGAAACTCAGTATATTACATGCCATACTCACAGGCAGTCAACGTGCATTCAACATGATCTTATATTTAATCCAACAGGTAGACTAACAAACTTTTTGAAGACGTTCCGTTAGAAATATTTGTAATTTTTCAGTTACTCAAGCTGTTCATTAATATTACTCCAAATAGTTCAGACCATGTAGGATGTTGTCCAATGCCTTGTAATGGCAAGTACTTTGCATGCTCTATTTTCTCAAGGAAACTCATTTATAATACTAGTTCATAACTAGTCTTTCTGTTGGTCTCTGAATTAGCTCATGGGATCAGAAATATATTTTACTCAGGTTTTGCACTGGCTTGCTGGTATTTTACTTTGTGTCATTTAATATACTGACTTCTCCTATTAAGATTTTACATGAAGACTCAATTCTTTTCTTTTGTTCCTTGATCTTTTTGCAGATTATTTCAATTCTATTCTGGGTGTGTTCTCATTTAGCAGTCATCTTCTAGGAGAAAAGAATAATATCACATCAATCTTCTTTCACAGTTAGTCATCCTGCACACTCATTATCTTGCTGCTGAAAACAGTCACACATCATACTGTATTTTCCCTTTGACCTTTTTCTACTATTCAAAGAACTTAGAGTATGCTTGTTTACATCTTTTTGTAATTACTTAGTTTCATTTTAAACTTTCTTTCAAACAGTACGTTGTCTACCGACAATTCCAGGTTCAAGAGCATTGCTGCATAATGCTCTATTTAGTTGTGCAGTGTTACAATCCCCAAATTTTTCATACATCTTTGAATAATCAACATCTAAATGTACAGAAAAAGATTATGATTTGTCTATTGTTACCATAGTTGGTTTACCAAATTTTAATATATATGAGACTACATGTCCTGCAACTGTATTCTTTAGTAATACTATTCCTGTCTAGTCTAAAAAGAAATCCAGAGAAAACACACACACTTTTTTTTTTTTTGGCATAAGGAAACAAAGTTTTAGCAACTAGTGACCATGAACCTAAATTCATTGAGATTTATTTATGCATGAGGCATCAGAAAATTATCTTTGTAGATCATTTGTACGTTATATTGCAAGCTGCATAAATTTATATATTTTTTCAGATTCATGAACTGTAACATAACCGCTTAGAAAAATCTTAGTGGCTTGAAACTGGAAACACTTGTGTCAAAAATATTATAGCTGTTACTTAACTTACAGTTAAAGCATGGGGAGGTGGGTATACCTCTTGCCTGTTTACTATACTTTCAACTGGCAACACTGACCAAAAATAGATTAATAGGATTGATCCTGTTCTTTTCTTCTCAAAAACTGATCAATGATGAGTTGATTAAACTTCTTAATTCCATGGAGATTTTTGGAAAAAGCCACATAAACTGGTTGTTTTAACATCTCGAGAAAGTATCTGGAGAAACTAAGAGCTAGTAACTGAGTTCATAAACAGCTCTATCTAAAACAGAAATTATCCTTTGGAACTACAGAGCTATAGGATGTATAAGGGTCTTTCTATAATTAATTTCCTTTTTAATCTTTAAGTTTTCAAAAGACTGCAGTTATTTCAGGTTGCCTTTTCTCTACTTTGCAAACAGACCTGGACAACAAGGTTTCTATTTCAGCTGTAGACCACAAAATCTCCCAAATGTATTCCCCTTGCAAGTATAAAACTAATCCTGGCATTAAAGATGTTAAACATTAACATTAAATTAACATTAAAATGTTAAGTTGTAACTTTTTAAAAAGTCATAAAACCAAATCACATTCTAGCAAACTGCCATAAGAATTCCATAGAAAGTGCAGAAGAAGAAAAGCCAGAAATTGTTTTGCTTTTTATTTTTAATGAAGGATTTAGCTGCTCTTCACAGCTCTGGAATCTCCTGAGTCTAGAACACAGTAAATATAAAATATTGAACTGGAGAATCTTAAAGTGTCTCATAAACACAGTACTTGCAGAGTTCTATTAAAAAATAAAACAAAATAACATACCAGCAAAACAAATAGAAAAACTGCAGAAGTCCAGTTCTACTTTCCACTTTCTATATGCCAATAACCAGATACAAGGAAATTTTTTTTTTTTCCAGTTTGGATGACACTAGACTAATTGCATTCTCAATAAATGACAAAAAATGATATGTAGATAGACTTTAGTACATTATTTTTTTTCACCCTTCAGTTTCTATGCAGCAAGTTTTTCAGTTATCATAGAATCGTAGAATGGCCTGGGTTGAAAAGACCACAATGATCATCTAGTTGGTTGCAAACTTTGAAAACTGTAAGTTTGCCATTCATAATATGCAACATTATTAGATAGTAGAAACTCAGAGATTTCTAAAGTTATAAATACATCAGGGGCATACGGTAACCTTTCTAGAATTCTGGTGTTGCTAGGAAAGCCCAGTGAAGCCAGGCATACAGATGGGCTATTGAAATATTTGCTTTTCTGTATGTTGGAATATTTCTGTCAGCAAGTACTCTTACATGTTTCAGTGCAAAATTTGATATTGCAAAATCACATGTTAACTGTTGCCCATCAGTAAAAAGTAAATTAGCCTAAGCTTATTAACTTACTTTGGTCTCATCAGATTTCATAAATGTAATTAGACTAGGTCAGTACTTTGTTGAAGGAGATGAGATGTGCTTCAGAAAAAAACTAATCTGAAAGGGAGTTCAGTTTTCAGCATGGCACAGATTTTGTTGCTGTATCTTGTCTTTAGGCAAGATATAAAGACCTCACAAAGGTAAAGGTAGATCCTGCTAGTTTTTGAGGACTTCTCACTCCCTCCCACATTACTCTTGTTTCTCTGAAGTAGAGCACAGAAAGTTATATAGCAGTGTTAGGGTTGTACTTCTCCATACATTATGCAGGACATCTTAAGACAACAACAAGAGATTCTGAAAGGAGATAGATTCAGAGCAAGCTGAGTGAAAACTGAGCAGTGACCACCTTGAAAGCCAAAAGTAATCTGACATCCCTCCCTAAACCACTCTCTTCCAAAGCCAAAACCATTCAAAGATATGTTAGAATATTTCTTGATATTTTGAGTGCACAGCATAGACTGAAAGAAGAGTAGAAGCAAAACATCAAGTACTAATTTTTAATTGTCATTTCTAGGTTTGATTCTGTATTTCACATCCACATAAAATTGAAAATATACAGAACTTGTGAAATAGTTATTAGAAGTCATAGCCTTCCCCACCTTCTAGATAAATTTGTCAGCCATGGGAGCCCAAAAACTTTATTTTGCACATCCTCTCTGTTGAAATATTTGTTCAAAAGTAACATTGCTTTAATAAGAAATGAGACAATTGTATTCCTTAGGTAATAGCCTATCTGCTGATGATCTGTCCTTTGAATATTACCTTGGTTTTGTTATTACAACACAAAGAATGAATGTTTAAAAAGAAGAAAAAAGAAGAAAAAAAAAAGAAACATTGACTAGCTTGGGAAAAAGTCTGTGGTTAACAGAACCAACAAAGTCACTGTCAGTGATGTAATCAGCAAAGACCATCAGTGTGCCTCACCTCAAACGAATAAAATATTCAGAAGGAAATCAAACAAACAAGCTGAAGTCAACCATCCAACCAAAACAAACAAGCATATAAATGAGACAAATTACAAGGGAAAACAAATAACAACAACAAAAAACACCCACAGATACAGCTATAGGATTTCGCTATCTACTTCAACAGTATATCTCCTCTGTTCTTCACAATAAATTTGGCTCCACACAGGGGTACCAGCTGAATTAAGTTTATTACTATAGCACTGACGCACCTAAGCCCAAATATTTAAAGCCTATGCACTTAATTACTGAGAAAAAAAAAAAAAATCAACTAAAAACCAAAAGTAATTTCTAAATGAGAAATGAATAAGAAATGTCAGTGATAAGTATATTGTCTTCATGACAACATCTAATTGCTGGCCTTATAATCCTATTGTGCCAAATGACAGCGGATCTTACTGATGAACTTCCTGATTCTGAGGAGCAGAAATGAAATTAAAACCTTGGATCAGACTGCTCTTGTATCAGTGTATTTACTGATCTTGATGGGCTTCATCCTGGAAAATGCTGAGTGCTGCTATGAAGCACAGATCATCTGCATCTTCCAGTTGAGAGCTGAGAGCCTTCAGCACCTCCATGTAAACTCCAGGACCCTGCAGAATGCAGCTTCCTTTCCAGGGCTTAGGAAACAGCTTTGGGACTAATTGTCTCCTTCCTCAGCATTTAGCATTTATGTCATCTGTCTATAAACCTTAGCAGATTAAATCAATTTCAAACCAAAACCCTGACAAAAACAAGCTCAAAACTTGTATTTTTTCTTTTTTGATTACTACTTGAAATTCCTCAGTGTATGTCATATGGTTTATATATTGTGTTATTATGAATGCACACGTTAAATATGCTTGTGCTCATATATACTGTTTCTAAAATGGTACATTAGCATGTTGTACAGTAGTGTATACAAACACTTAGTGTTAATACATGTGAATTAGTGAGAAAAAAAAAAAAGGAAAAAGAATCTACAAAGTTAGCAAGTCAATTCGTTGAAATCAAACCTCCCTGAATCTTAAATTAGTCAATGGAAAATAATGATTCCCACATTCTTATCCTAAAATTAATGGAAAACAATTATTAGTGGGAGACAATGTAACCTATAGGTTAGTACAGCAGGAAGAAAACAGAAAACTAATTGCTTCTCTCAAGACTGACTTTGTTTATTCTCCATCATTGAGCTTTCCTGTGAATACACATAAGGACAATGGTATCTGCAAATAACCTAAGATTTTACTAGATGAACATTATTTACACGAGATTATTTAAACTGTATCCATTCTTGCTATTGTTGTTAGAACTCAGTATAGTATAATACTGTATTCACAGATTTATTCATGTGCCTCAGTTTCCCTGATGAGCTTATTCTTTTTACAGTTCTTTCCTTGACCTAAAATAGGATATTGAACTGAAATTTTGGAAGTATTTCCTTACTAAATGTTTGGTCTATTCAAATATCAATCTAAGTTTTTCATTTTATTATTTTGAAATCCTTAAGTTGGGTTCACATTTTTATTATTATCATCCAAATGAAATAAATATGCACTGAATTGTTGCATTTCAAAAAGTTTAAACATGCACTTTGCTTCAGAACTCTGTCAGAATGTTTTCTAAATGGAAAATTTATCAAAACAGATTCTTGGCTTTGATGAATCTGTGTGTTCCATTAAAAAAAAAAAAAAAAAAAAGTGATCAAAACATTCCTGAGCAGTTCTACTGTGAAGCTTTATTAATGTTTGATCAGCACTTTGAGAGCCTACCTATAGAAGTGTAAATTGATCTGAATACAGTCATTAAAATTTCACAGCGCAACAAGGAGACAGGAACAAAAGTTAAATAAAGGAAGGGAGGTGATAGTAAGAATGAAATTACTTTAAGTTACTCATGAGCCTTGAAATAGGATTGTTCACTTGGTGAAATTTTGACCCATCAGATTTGCTGTGACAGAAAGCAAGCACGATCAGAATGACTAAAATATCAAACTAAAATTAAATATTTTCCAATAACTCTGTTAAACACATTCATTGTAATTTTTAAATGACAAAAGAAATATTATAAAACATTTTCTCCAGTATCAAATAAATTGTATTAAAAAAGTGTTCATGGCATAGGTGGATTTCACACATAATTCATACTAAACTAGAAGATGTCAGGGTATTTCACACGGATTGGTCATTTGCTGCTCTTCCAATACTATTTGTGCCAAAATGGGTTCCTCATACTAGAGACATGAAACTAAACCACTACAGACAAAAAGCACAACACCAAACGTCATAAAAATTATCAGATACAAAGGTGTTCGACTTTCCAAAGGTGTATTATATTCTATATTCCACCTAAGGCTGGCTTTTACTGCTGCTTTGTGGGTCTGGAAATAAGATGAGAAATTAAGCAAAGGGATATTTTTGTAATGGAGATAGACTGCTAGGAAGTGCTGCCAACTTTTTCAAAATACCAGCCTAATTTCGTCAAGTACCAAAGTCTACTGTATTTTTTTTTTTTTTTTAATCTGACACCAGCAAGAAACAGCTCAGGCTTCTGGCCTAGGTGCTGCAAGTATTTGCCATTCCCATAAAAACTTTAATCCACAGAACTGAGACAGTGCATTCAAACAGCCACAGTTTCTCTGAGGATTAAGTTGTGCCCTTTTTAACACAAGCAGTGATGAGCAAACAGCTTTCTCAGGAATAAAATGCCGTCTATCCTAACAGAAGTTATAGAAACAGTATATTATATTTGTATACAGATCAGCAGGTGGTTTGATTTAGACTGACAGGAGATACTGTGGGCTGATTTATCATTCTGGTTGTCCAAGTACTTGGAAGCTTTATAATGACCGGACGAGGCTTTAGTTTTGTCTCTTACCTATGATTTATCTAACATTTTATTGTCTTTGCAGTGCACCACGGATAAATCAGGTTCCCTTTGAGCTCTGGTATTCTACTAAATAACACCACATTTAAAGAAAATCTTGAAACTCATCTCCTGAAAATAAGTAGTTTAACGAATTCCCAATTCAGTTCATTTATTCTTCATTTTCAATTTTGGCAAAGATGAAACATGGCAGAAAAAAATGCTGGAGTATTTACTAGCTGACTTTCCAGTAAGAATGACATAGTTTGTCCAGAAATGGCAAGCGCCCCAGTTTATACTGTAGCTGCCAACCCTCTTTAATATTCAGAATCTAATGTCTGAACAGTTATCAAAGGCAGACACTTGTTTCTACTTGCTCAGGCAGAGCAATATTCCAGCTAAAAGTAGAGCTGCTTTCCCCTAGGCTTTTCAAAATTGTTCCAAATAAATACATGTTATTTGAAGAAAAAAAGAAAAGCAAAAAGCTTTTCCATTTCTTTTCTATCAGAAAGTGCTCGATTAATGAGCTTCTTGATGTTTTTGACATGGCTGAAACCATCTAACTCGTCCTCCAGCATTCATTCTTTTCTTTCCTGTGAAAAATAGGTATCTGTTCTCGATCAAACACTTGACATTTTGTCTGGTGGAAGAAGAAATGCATGAAGGTAGAAGCCAATAGCAATCAAAAAAAAGCCCCAGATTTTATTATCACCATGCATGAGTAGAATTGAAAATGCCAAGTTTTATTCAAATAATACGCTGCCTAATTTGGAAGAAGTTTGTGCACTGGCCAAAAAATATAAATATATTCAGTCTGACCTCTGCTGAACTCGATAGGTGATTCTTTTTACTGCAGTTAGAAGCACAAAGGTACATCATTATTGATGACCACAATTTTTCAATACATACATACACAGGGAATTTTGCAGTAGATCTTGTGAAAATGTCTCAGTGCAATAGGAATTTCTTAGTTGGTTCCCACAGCCTACAGTTGTATATTAGCAATGCACCATTGATTCTGAATGGATAAACTGTAAATGTGAGAAAGGCAGATATTCCTGCACAGCCTCTGTTTATTTTAAAAATAGGTATAATTAAATTATTTAAAATCTGAATGTGAAATATTACTTTTGGAGGTAATTGGAATAATAAAGTGCATTTTGATGTATTAGTTTAATAATTCATGATGTGTTTGGTAAGAAAGAATAATAAAAATTGCTAGACGCCAGTGAGATAGTCAATTATCAATGTGCTAAATTCTGAATAAATTGTAGAACTGTTTAAGTTTTCTTACTACATTTGAGTGCAGTGCCTCACTGGAAAAAAAAAAAAAAAAGAAAACCAACCAACCAAACAAGCAACCCTGCATATTTTCTCTGGAATCCTCAAGAGTTAAGGGTGTCAAGCAACCATAAAATGCAGATATATTAATTAGAAATTATGAAGCATCAACGAGTCCATTAATAACTGAAAGAAAGACTAAAACATGGAACAGTCCTGCATGGATTTGGCTTTACTATCAAGATATTTCTATATGTCATACTCCTTTCTAGAACTGAATAAAAACTCTGTATTAATTTTACTGGTATTTTGAAACAAATTGGAATTTGATGAAAATCTATGACTTCAGAATTACTCTCAAGATAACAGAATTCTCATATGAAATCCTTCTATTTTATTTCAGTTGCAGTATTTTTTTTTTTCCCCCCCCACTCTCTCTATATTTACCTATGGAGAAACCACAAGGACTGAATTAGACCTTACATATGGACAAATGCTATTCATTTCCACTAAGATTATATTCTCAAAAAAATGAGAATAACTAATAATTTTATCTTAAAAGTGATGGTTTCAATCTGTTAGTATGTAATCCAAATATTTAAGTCCCTTTTTGGAGTGATTTTATATTTTCTATTTGTATTTTATAAGAAAAAAAAAAGTACTGTAAAGCTGAAAAGATACCTCCGAGGAATCTAAATAGAAACACCTCTATCAGTCATGACCTCCCATTAGCAAGTATATTTTGAGAGCTATTAGACAATTACTTTTTAATTTGCTGAGTACAAGCAAGCTATTTAGGACATTTTTTTCCACATGGATTTTGAGCTCTTTCAATTTACGTTTAGATTCTGCTCTGGTGTTGATTCATTTTCACAAAATTTTCTTACTACCATGAAAAGAGTAGGGGGCAAATCATCCTATCTTACGAGCACAGTCTTTAATTTTTGACGAATCTAATTGGTTGCAGCTAATGTTCAGCCAGCCTTAAAACAACACACAAAGTAACAGATAGCATCTTTCACACAGACCCATTTATATTCTTTCTCTCTTTCTCTCCAAATCAAGATGCTTCTGAAATTTTCATTAATGCACGTGGTAACTAAGTTATTTGGAAATGACAGCTACGATTGTAACTATTCTATATAACTATGTAACTATTCTATATAAGAATGATATTGGTTTAAACCAAATTTCTATTCTTTTTTTTTCAGGATTAAGGAAGTTCTTGCCTATGCTGAAAAAACGTTTGTAGCTGAGAATTTGCTCTATTAAACACTGTTATTATACTCTTTGTATCAGTTGTAGTTTCCATGAAAATAAATAGGAGGCATTGCTTTCAGAGTGACCTATATATATGCATACACACACATTTATCATACTTCAAGTTGGAGGTTACAAAAGTTAATGGAAATCAGCTTCTTGGGTAGTCTCTTCTATTTAAGAGAACAACTGAATCCTTTTGGCATTTTTTCAGAGGCTTCCATATAAGGAATATTTTCTCACCAGAGCTATAAAAAAAAAAAGTAGGGACAGGTTGGACCTAATCCAACTCAAGCTGCAAATACCTCTGTTTGCCAGGAGGCATTCTCTCAGTCCTTTCACATTTGAAAATAGCAAAATCAGCTCTTTGAGAGGATGCACTTATGCTTAAAAAGCATGCAGTAATCCTGCATTTCCTTTTGTACTCATATCTCAAGAATATACTCTGACAAAGCCAACCAAAATAAGGAGAGAAGACTACAGGCTAGTGAGCTTCATGTCTTTCCTGGGGAAGATCATAGAACAGATTCTCCTGAAAGACATTTTAAGGCACATGCTAAATGAAGTGATCTGTGACAGCCAGCATGTCTGCACCAGTTGTGCCTGACCAATCTGGTGGCATTCTATGATGAAGTGATGAAATCAGAGACAAAGGAAGAGCAACTGATGTCATCTACCTGGACTTCTACAGGTCCTTTCGTACAATCACATCCCTGATATTTTCAGGTTAGAAATAAGAAACGAATCCACTACTCCCCTTTTGATGATAGCTACATACAAGATGAGCAACCTATACAAGTTTTAAAATTTTGCTAAGGTTTACATGAATTTCAGTCCCTTGCAAGTTACATTCTACAACTTCTGAGTTGTCTACACAGATACTTTACTCACAAGTTTTCTGGTTGAATACACTTGAAATATTCTTATTTAAAAAACAAGTATGAATAAATTTATATAAAGTGCATTTTGGCTAATACTGTGGCTCTGAATTTGTATTGCTTTTAAAAAAACTCTCAGTCCTAAATACTAAATGTGGAATCCACCATTTTTTTCCATATCGCTAGGGCATCTCACTGATACCTAAGTTTTTCTCCACTCCTTTCTAAAATTAAAAGCATGAAACAAACATGAAAAAACTCAGTAAGGAGAGTAACTCAGGCAGCTCAGTGAACAGGTTTCCATTTAACTGCATGAAATATTTATATTGAATTAGGAACCAACAGAGAGATGTAGCAAACAGCATTACAGAAATACTGTACTCAATTTTATTAACTGTTTCTGCTTTCATGTCACATATCTCTAGAGTTCAGTTAGAAACTCCCAATGAGTTTCTACTGAAAACTACTACTTTTTCTGTTCAATTTCTAAAGTGTTGTCTTTGACCTTACAAGGCACATGTTCAGTGTCTCACTCTATTTTACATCAACATAAGATATTGCACCCCGAAAGATTTCCTAAACACTTTAGAAACACTAAAGATTCAGTTTGCCCTCAAGTCAAATAAAGTCTGATATAAGATGGAAAACAGTTATTCCTTTAGCTGTTCTAATGCACAGTTTAGGCCAAGATGTATTTAAAAAAAAAAAATCAACAAACCAAGCAAAAGATGATAACATGATGATCAGCTAAAGAAATAGAGTCTAGCTATGTATGATATTGGAGATAACTGTTAATTTTTGAAAATACAGAAATGACTTTAAGTTATCTTGTAGGAGAATTCTAGTGCTTACTAAAAGATCTCCAAAATTTTTTCCACTTAAAGCTTAAAAATTATCCCCCCATAAAAATTACTAAACCTTTGAAAGCAGTTGTCTGCTGTCAGACCCTCATTTCACTTCTATCTAGGTTGAAAAGAAAAAGAAAAAAAAAACCCCAAACCTAAACACCACCATCACCAGAGACTGCTACTACACTCATAACTTGTCTTTTTCTTCTGCTTGTCACTACCTGGCTGACAGGGATTGTAAGCTTTCTGAAGCAATAATGGTTTAATCTGCTGCTTGTTTATATAATCCTTAACATTGAGGGGAGTTGCAGGATGCAGAGGTTGCATCTAAACACAAATAATACTACAACTTGATCAAAACCTTTTTATTAATTTGTTAATTTATTATTAATTTGTTATTAAAAGGAGAGCAGAAGAAAAGAGAAAGGAAGAATCCAAATGGTAACATTTAGAGCAAAGCACAAAGCCTGAAGCTTTCTAACTAACTGACAGGCCATTAATTCAACAAAGCCACTATCTAAATTGTTGAAATTTCTTCCTTAATTTTTCTTGTGGGTGGTGCAGTCAAAAACATTTGACTGAAAGTCTATCCTTTTGGATTATGACTAAGGTAAAAAAAAATTGTGTAAATGGACTGATTATTTTACTAAAAGAGTGCTGCTTCATACACTTAAAATTTCAAATTTTTATTGGGGGTAAGAATAGCTGAGTTTCTGTAGCCCTTTCTGTTTCCCTTTACTAGAGGAAATAAAAAAGTGATTTAAGACCCAGAGCATTCTTGCTATTTATGCTTGGAATTCTGCTACCTTCTTCAGTCTCAGATCAAGACAAACAGATGTTGCAGTAGTCTTCAACCTGGAAGCATTGAACTTCTCTTGCAAATTTATGATTGAGCTTTTGTCATTTCAGCAGTGGCTCAGCTACAATATTGAGCTGACTGGAATAAAAAGTTATAAAAATGATTTACTACAAAATGCTTCTCATGCAGGCAATGCCATCCCTTTTTTTGTGCTTTCCTCCTACATTTACCAGACTATTTCAAAGTTTATTTCAATATTCGAGTCTTCTGAGCTACTCACAAAACAATATGTGGATCAAGAAATACTAACAGGATGAAGTGGAAAACCTAACAGTGGCAAAGAAAACCTTTCCTCAATGGGGGAATCAGAAATTAAAAAAAAAAAAATAAATGCTCTACTGTTTGAAATAGAAGTAGGTAAAAACTGTATTCATTCTAGTTTAATTAACAGATTGATTTTTAGGATCATGTCATTAATATCAACGAAAATAGCCAAATTACACATTGAAATGTCACAGCGCTCCATCCTGGAGACAGAAAATGAAGATTTTTATAGTAGATACAAATAGCTACACTTCCTGAAGGTGCAAAGTCTCTGTGAGGAGGAGATATGAATAATAATGAGAAGGGTAATTTTACATTTTTCTGAAATCTCAGTTATTTTCATCAGATAACTTAATCTAGAGCTTGATTAGTAAGTTTGGCAGCATTTCTGCTTTGTAAAGAGCAGTAGATAATACCAGAAGCTGTCTAAGATATAAGGCATCTGTTCTACAAAGCAAACACTGCTTTACTGGGATACTACTAAGGCCTTTAGCTTGGGCTGGCAGACTGACATTTGGCAAATCTCTTGTCCCTGCATACCTTTTTTTTATTTGTTTGGGGTGTTGATTTGAGTGTGCAAGATTTTCTAATTCCTAGGAAGTCATTCTGCTTTGACATCTTGTTGGGCTATCCTAGTTACCTGGAACACCAAAGCTACGCCTTTTTGCAGTGTGCTGACCAGTCTCGAAGCTTCTACAGATGGCTAATCCAGAACAGCCAGCCCCAGTGAGGTATGCATGGCAGATCTGCTGACATTTTTGAATCAATGTGAGTTGCAAAGTCAGGTGAACTAATTAAGTGGTGCTCTGAAAAATATTAGCTTCAGTTCATATTGGTTTAACTAAGTTTCCAGGGACTTCTCACAGAGCTCTTTTAATCCATGCTGAGAAGGTATGTGCAGATACATTTTTTTCATTTGCAAAAGATACATTGCAATATATATATCTTGATATTCCTGTACAATTTTGAACACATCTTTGTTGTCAATGACAATGAACAATTCAGTATCCCTATAAAAACTATAAAACAATTGATATGGGAAATGGGAAATGACTTCTATCTGAAAAACAGAAGCTTTCATGTATCAATTACTTACTGAAACTACAGTACTGAGACAGCATATGGACCTCTTTGCTATCTTATTGCATATTACGGGATGTACAAATAACAGAATTAGCTTATTTATTGTTCCCTGATGTCAGAAAATTGTTACTGAAAGCAAGTTAAGTAGCATCTTTCTTCCTCAGCAGCCATGGATTTCTGAATGGTCTTTTATGGTCTCTTAATGTATGCCTGTTGAAGATATAAAAGGTATCAACTCAGAAAATGACTATTTCCTCCAAAACCAAGGAGGGTCTAACACAGAGCTCCATCCCTTGAACTTAGTGGGTCAAATCTGCATTAGCATTTGGATATCAGTAAAGCATTACCTTGGATGGTGTAAAACGATCTTTCATTTCCAACACTAAAATCACTTAGCTAACATTCTAACTTTCCACCTATTTTTAATTAACCTTTTTCATTAGCCTTTTTGTTCTCTAGAGTTAGCTCTTACAAATATTTTCAGTTCCACCAATTCAATTCACAGAAGGAACACATATCTACGCACTTAATTTTGAGTTAAGTAGTGAAAACAAGTTTTATCTACCTTGTATATGTTCTTTGGATTTGCATTAAATTTTGAATCCTACATCTGTTCTTCAAGGCACCTAAGTGCACATCAAATCTTCCATATCTCTCACCAAAGGAACTACCCATGTATCGAGGAGACTCAGAATTTATATCAGTAAGGAGACCACACAAACAGTTGAAGCTCTAGAACACCAAGAAAATAAACATACTAGTTGCACTTTGGTGCACCATCTCTGGTCTTTTTTTACAAAAAGTATGAAATCTAGCTTAGGAAGAGGATTCTCTCAGGACACAGGAGATCTGTATTCCATTGTTTTGCCTGTTGAACATCACCGACTCATAGAGCTCAAGTGATTGCTCCAATGCTTGCTAGTTTCCAGAGTGCTCAGAAGCAGAATGTGTTTGCTGCTATAATACTTAAATAAATTGATGCTATTCAATAGATCATTAATTATGAATGGCTCCACTGAAGAATTCTCATTCTGTGCTTTCAGGATTCATGGTCTCTTGGAATAAAAAAGAAACTCAAGTTTCAATCTAATTGTTTACTCTTTTGCATTAGGTGCTTGGGAATCTGTAACTCCCTTACCCAAGGGTTTTTGCTATTACAGTAATAGATACATAATAGAATACATCCACATTGCATTTTCATTTTCAGTAACAGCTTCTTCTTAAGATTTCCTTATAACTTTCCTTACAGCCAACTATTGAAAGCTGGAAGGTGAATTACTATCATTAAGAGAGCTGAAAATATAGGTTTTTCTGGCCTACTCATGAGTATTCCACCTATACAGCTCCTGCTGCCTTCCTTAAAACAAAGAAGTCATTTTAATACAAAGTTAGTAGTGTTAGTAACTGATTTACAAACCATAATTAGATTCTATATGCCAGAAAAAGACAAGGTTTTCGGAGCATTTCCTCCTACAATTTTGGTGATGATTATGCTTAGATATCTACTTTAACACATCTTCAGTATCATGAATACATCGATGCAATAAAGTACCTACAAAGTAGGTGCCACAGCACTTCATGCCATGAAATATAGTTGTAGATTTAAATTTTTCATGTTGTCACTACTAAGTTACCATATATTCCTTGTGTTCTTTCTTTTTGAGCATCAACACATATGACATATTGCCAAAATAACTCATTCAAAGGAGATCTGAACAAAGGCTGTTCAAGATTCAGGTCAGCCACTAATAAAAAATAATGAATTACAGTTGATATCAAAGATACTATGTAAACTTTTACTTTTCAATAATATAATGTCTCTTGTTCAACAGAAAATAAAAAATACAAAAAGTCCTCTGATTTTTTTTCATGTGGTTCTGTCATACGTAGTCTTCTTCTGGAGAACCAACCATCTATTTGAATACAAGATTCATGTCTCCATAGATACAAAGCATAAAACCTATGAACTACTCATTATAATTCACTTATACCCTTAATTTACAATTAAATTGTGATGTAAATAACACATTGGTCTTCTGGTGGTTTGTAGAACAATGGTGAATCTCTTTCTTTAAGAATTTAGCAAGTGAATAAAAAGATTTTTCAGTTTATTTGACATAGATTTTTCCTCATTTCTGTCTTAGTCTGCTACATTTAGAGATCAACAGCAAAATATAATCATGAGGACTTCAAGGCAGCAATTCAAAAGACAGAAATAAGTTTTTATTTAGCACTCTACCAATGCTGCCATTGTGAACCTTGAAAAATCAAGAATCATCATTGACCAAATTCTACAGTGGATTCTGTCCAGGGCAACAGATCCCAAATCAGGCTGTCATTGACTTCTTTGTTAGTATATAAATCATTTAGTGAAGCATAGCCAATCAAAACAGAATACCATTTGTGCGCACGTGAAGGTCTGGCTGTTCCTGCCAAGAGTGACTCATGTTTAAGGGACAAAAAAGAAGAGAAGGCTTAAAATAGATACTTGGGCTCTGTTATTTGGTTATTTGTTTTGTTTGTTTCTTTTAACTTGTACAATTTTTTCTACCTGGGCAAAATACTGCCCAGTTGTTTCAAAAGTTTTACACTTGCATATACAGAAGCAAGTGACAGTAAAGTCGTTCAGGAATGAAAGCTCAGGTTCACATGATATGTCCTGTATAGAAGTAAATGCAATTTAAAATTACTAGGATATATAACCTATGAATGAATGATTTTCATGATGTTTTCCACATTTCTTTGCAGAAAATTAGGTTTATAGATCGACTTGTATATTCTAGCTGCTGTGCTAACAGAAATATGTGAGAATAGAGCAGGACTACTTTCTGTGATTATCACCTACATCATTAGATGTAGGTAAATGTAATAGTTAGTGTTTATTACAAGGGCTGCTCTGAAAGTAACACCTCCTATTTTATTGTATTGGACCATGACACCACAGGTGGATGTTGGTGGTATGGCAGAGTGTATAAAACCCAGTCCCCTTGTAAGATGCCTCATGAAGTTCCACAGCTAAGTCTGTATGTTAGTCACCCCTGCACATGGCTGTTGCATTGTTTCAGCTTAGATTTTCTTCCATCTCTTTCTTGCTCTGAGTAAAACAGCATTTTGATTCAATCAGGAATAGAACCAGTAATTGAAATAGGGTGAGAGTGGACTTTTTGATAGCTGTGCTTAATAGGAATGAAATAGTTTCTCAGTATGTGTCAACCAATGAAGTGACAATGAACTATTTAACACAGTATTTCCAAACACAACTTTCACAGCTGCCCTCATTGGATGCCCCCAAAGTATGCTCAAATACATGATTTTTAACCCTGTGTTACAACTCTTTCACCCTCACAGCAGTGTTTAAATGCTCTCATAGAAAACTGTTTCTCAAAGACATAGTTGTGCTGAGCATGAATATTTCATTTTCACTAATGGGAAATAAATTCTCACTTGCTTAAGATAGAAGACAGAAGGTATGAAAGCTTTGACAGTGGTGGGAAGTGAACGGATCATACATTTTGGGATTTAGAGGAACAAGCGAACCATCCAGCCAAGTATTACCAAGTATTTTTCATTTTCATGTGCAAACTTTTTTTCCATGATAAACAAAAGGGTCATTGAAGAGTATTTACTCTAAGCTTTAAAACTTGCTCAGCAATGAAATTTTTACTTCCACTGTCATTAAATCAATGGATTTAACACTAATTTAAAGTAGGCATGCATTAACTTTTCCAGATAGGTGACAACCCAACCTGAAGAAACCAATGCTGTAGTCAGAACTTCTGCTTTGTCATTTCTTCTCTATGTGATAATTTTCCCCTTGTTTGTGATTTTCTTTCTTTACAATTGGCTCAAACTCCTCGTACTTCACTGGTTGACGAAAATATTTTTAACATATTCATCCTCACTCTTTACAAATGTTATGATTGCTGTTATTATTTAATTCCTTCCTTCTTTCACTGAATGACCACAGTCTCCTGGGGTATATGCTGGAATCTTAATTTGAAAATCCAGCTGTTGATCTCTGCATTCCTTAGAAGTACTTCATTGTATGCTGTTTTCCACAGGGATGACTTCATGACTGAGGTTCAAAATCTTGTGAAAGATGCTAAGGATATGGTATAAAATTATCTCTTTCCTCTAACATTTATCACTGACATGTTCTTACTTGCAGAGCAAATGCAGATGTTTATTATAAGTCACTGTTTACTAAAACTCAAAACAGACCTGTTAGAAATGGTAAAGTATTCTTAATGACTCTCATCCAGTCCCTAAATGTTACAAGTCCACCAAAAGTCTGGAGTAAAGATGACACTCTTTATAGGTGTTTGTAAATTATTAATACTGCTGCAACACTGACAGTACTCTGGGTACTGAGGGTGACTGTAAGGTTACTGTGAATAGTGTGAAGATTAAATAGTCGCAGGCAGTACTACACACTGTTCAGGTATGATCTTATATACTTAAAAAAAGGCAATTCTGAAGTTTCAACAGCAAAGGGTCAGTAATGCTCCACTGCAGCTTCAGTGGTATTTCATTAGGATACAGCAGCACAACTGACAGGCTGGAGGCCCAGCAGAGAGTGGTCAATAAATGCATTGCTCTATTTCAAGATGCCATCAATAAAAGACAGTTTTTCTACCTTTTCTTCTGCCTACACTATGTTTAATTTAAACCAGAAGAATTCTAATTCTCAATTGTAAAGAAAAAAGCTAACAAAACCTGATACAACTCCTCAGATTACAGTGAAGCAATTCATTCTTGTTCCTGCCCTATCAGATGATCATTACATTCTTCAGTAAACCTGAAATATGAACAGGACCTACTTGTTGAAAAGACAAGAATATTGACTCATCCTGAAATTGATTCATTGCCTTTTCTAAGAACTGAAGAGGCAGAGATGTTCTCCAATTAGATGGCTGCATAATTTACACTATTATTTTTACCTTGAATGAAGTCCTATTTATAAGCAAATTTAAATTTGCAGAGCTTCCAGTCAGTGCTGTAGATGTTTCTTTCCTCTAGAAAGACTAAAATCTTACCCATCAGAAGTTCTTCCATTTGGAAAGAATAATTAATAATGTAATTTTTCGCTATCTTCCTAATCCTGAGCAAATACTTGTCACACCCTAGCACTCAGAAAAATTGTTACAATAACATGAAGATTTGATAGATAAATGGACAGGTACAAGAAAAGAAACAGAAGATTGAATTAGTCAAACAAGTAGGGTTTTGCTTCAGTTTGAGTTGTATCATGAGGATCATAAACAGTAACAACAAAAAAGATGAAGAAAAAAATTTAAGAAGTGTTTCCGTATTGACAGGTGAAATTCAGTGATAGAATAAGAGTAACCCACAACATTCATTTTGAAACTGAGAAGACTATCAAACCAAAAAGGATAGAGGATGCTTTTAAAATATACCTCCAGAAAGGCAGTAAGTCCAAGGATTCAGTTCTGCTCCTGTCCTCAGCCATTAGAACTAAGACTGCCTTTTTTGGATGCAAATAGGTAATGACCTAATGAGAAACAAGATAGGCTGACTTAAAATTTCTGTAAAGAAGCAAAACTTATTCTATAATGTACCTTCAAATATTCAAAGTGTTCAGTTTAATTATACATGACTGATTATATATCAAGTTAAACACATCTCAACCCAGGTGTTTTATTTTAAAAGATTTTTTAAAATCTTTTACATTTATAATTAAAGTGTACTCATTATGAAAACCTGCAATCCTAAAATTGTTAATTTTCTACAGCTTCTCCAAGCTTTCTCTACAGCTTTTCTCTCTCTATATAAAGAGGGAATATATATATCTGAAACTTTAAAAACATAGCAACATTAAAGTAACATTCATACATTTCATAACTTCTAAGAAACTGAGACAACATGCATCATTACATAGCACAATACAGAACATCAGAAATTTACAAATTATACTGATAATTTCATTAAATGGTTTGTTATGCACATGACTCACATTAGTCAATTTTAATCAAAATTTAATCTCTAAATAAAACATAAGATACCTCACAAATTTTTTTGAGGTTGTTTGCTTTGTTGCTTTTTTTCCTTTTCCCTTGAAATCCAACATTTAAGGCATTTTTTTCTTTTTTTTCTCTGTGTTTAACATCGTCACATCTTTTCATAGTTTAATAACAAAAAATTTCATGAAATGAATGCATTATATGTTATGCATATAATTAAGTAGATCTCATATCAGTAAGAATACCTCAGACACAAAAAGACTTTTCAGTTTAAAGCTGTATCAAAGCACATTTTAGGACCTTATGAAAGAACTTTTTGACGTATAAAATGGTCAAGTGCGTTGGTTACTCAACATTGAGAGTCAAGTCATAATTATATGCAGTGGCTTTTGTTCAGTTATGTAACATGTGAGCTGGACAATTAGATAGGTGCAAATATACATTTTCCTTTCTCCATGCTACGAGAAAAGCAGTATTGCCTGAAGTACCATTTGGAATTCCATATAACAATTCATTGTCAATTTTCAAACAATTTGACAGTAATTTGTGCCACTAATGCAGTTTCATTTCTGAGTCAGAAAAGCAAGAGCAGACAATGGGTTATTTCTCTTTCATGACAAGTAACAAGCATCTATCTAAAACATTTTATGATTTTTGCTTCTTGAAGAAGAAGTGTTTACAGGAAAAAAATATATTCTTAAAAACACATACAGACCAAGAATAGCAAACAAATTACTGTTTTCTTAAATGAAAGAATGACTTGTATTAGAAATTCACAAAGTTACTGTATTGTCAGATGATACCAAGACACAGGAAAAAATGCAAAGCAAGATTGAAATTGACAGCAACTGACAAAATTATGATGTTTTTCATTGTTGTTGTTGCTTCCCCATTGGCATACAGTCAACAGGTATACAGAGATTAGGCTAAGCAAGATTATCATAGCAGAAAGATAATAAACAAAAACTGCTCACCAACAATGTTGTAGACTCATAATAAACTCCACAAGGAGCAATCTCCAGAGAGAGAACCTACCTCAGGTAGCAGTCAGCACTTAAATGAGATCTAGGAAAGGTGCGGCCAGGCTCCACCCCTTCCAGTAGCACAGGTAATTATGTTCACCTGTGCTCCTGCAGCTGACTCATTGCTTGCCTCAGGTGGTCAGTCAGAGGCCATGACCAACAGTTTCCATTTACATTTTTATATTTTCTCAATTTTGAGTTATTAGCATTTTTAAGCTATTCTATTTTATTATTTATTGTTATTTATTTTTAAGACCTAAATAATAATTAAGGTTGGAAAAGACCTTATAAATATCTATAAACTTCTGGACTTATTTAGACCAATTATGTTTACATAGTACTAAAACATTAGCTTATCGATTTCAGTTTTTTAGCTAAATATAACAAACAATGCACTTTACCTGCTTTTATGATATGAACAGGTATCTGCAGCTTACACACTGATAATATTAAAGTAGCAAACTGCGTGATTATTTGATGCATCTTCTTCTTCACATCTTCTGTCCTTTGTGTGTTTGTCCATATGACTTTGAATATGTTTTATCTACCATTTTTTTTTTAATCCATTCTAAAACTTCTTGCCTCGTGTCGTATGTTAGCCTCCAAATGATTGTTGCTCATCACAAACCTTAAACTTGTTACTATTCAAGGTCTATAGTATGAAAATATGATAAAATATCACTCACCAAGAAAAAAAAAAATGGAAGAGCTATTGCAGTAGAAAACAAAAGCTATATTTTTTGCAAAAACAGAAAGATCAGATCCACGGTTTGTAAATCAGTGTGGTGTGCAGAGCAATTTATGATTGAAAAGAATAAAAAGAGACTTTATAAAATGGAAAATCATTATCATCATTTGCTCTTTCAGAGAATTCATACTGTGACTGTAGAGGAATTCAGGATCTAGAAACTAATGCTGTGTTCACATAAACACAGAAGCACCTTGAAAAAGAAATTTTTATAATAACTCTTACTAGTGTAATCCTGTAACAATAAAAGTCTCAGCAAATGACAGTGTTGGATTGCAATCCCTGTCAGATAACCCTAGAAGGAAAAAAATGTCTTTTCCTCCATAAGTCACGCACTGTTAAATTACACTTAATTCATTTCATCACATAAAGCTTTTCAAGCGATATTTATATTTCAGAAAACAAGAGTAGGAAAAAAAAATAAAAGTGGGAAAGCCACCCATCAAGCTTAAAGCTTTTCCTATTCAATAATGTATTCATCCAAGTGTCATATTAAAATAAAATTTAAAAAAAAAAAAAAAAAAAAAGGAGGGAGGAAGTAGAAAAGAATAAAAATGTATGGGATATAATTATGCAGGAAAGAATACTTGGTAGCAAATTTTATAATCAATAGCCCAAACCTAGGGAGAGCAGAGAGTAATATTTAAAATGAGCTCAAAGTAGTCTCAGAGATATTAATTCCACTACAGTACATATCCAGCACTGCTATTCTCTGTGAGTCTTATGGGTATAATTATTCTGTCCTTCAGGAATTATATTGGTTAAGAAAGAAATGACAAATCTGAATACCTTTGTCTTACATAATTTTTAGTACCATATTGCCCTTTAATACTACGTAGGATGGTATTTTCTGTCATTTGTTCCATATTTAAGAAAGATGGAATGATGGAAAGTGGGTAGCTTTTGACAATTTTCAGGTAGGCTTATTATTTCATAAGCTGTGCATCTCATATTCTTACATAAACTTAGAATGATTTCTGTTGTCAGGGCATCCCCAAAAATAAATCAGCAATGACTTCATTTTCTCCTGTCAGTTATCCTACTTGTAAGAGAGGATAAAAGTTATGTTTACTAACTAACAATCCTAGCACATAAGATGTATGGGAGGATGAACTTGATGACAAGCTACATTCTGGAAGCTTAGTAAGGATCAAATATCTATTTAAAGTTGCAGTATATGTGTATTTCTAGAAAACTGTAAACACTGTAGAAGTTCTTAATTACTTTTTTGGAAATAAGTAGTTGCTTGAAGTTGAAGATCTCAATCTTAGATAAATACAAAAGTAGATGTTTACTGGTCTGGAAGTTGGTGGCCCTGCCAGTAACGAGGAAGTTGGGACTTGATGATCGTTGGCGTCCCTGGCAACTCAAGCCATTCTATGATTCTACAATTTCAAGGCTGCTAAGCACCTGTGAGTAGCAGGATACCTTGAGAGTCTGCTTGTCTGCTGTTCTGTGTAATATTAGTGTGTATTTGCAAAATACACTCAGGACAATGGCAATTGCATTGCTAATGGAGAAGTGTTTGCTGGAAATGATTGCCTTGTGTACAGAAAACTCAACATGCACTCTGTAGTTTCAGATTTTACTATGAAGGATATGGGTCACAATGAAAAAATACAAGACATCTTATGATTATGTTGTCCCTTAAAGAACTAAATGTAAGTCCTAATAAGTATTTAAACATGTAGCAGTGTTATTCAACATTTCCAACTGATTTTTTTATTCCTTTGAGCTACACATGGCATGTGAGAAGGCATGATCCTGCATGCAGTGTGACATCAACATTGAAAGTTCTCAGTTTCTAAATTATTTATGCCTTACTGTAGGTCGTTAGTGTTGCTTATGGAATTCTCAGAACTTCCTGATGTTCTGTTTACTAATTTTCTATGTACTGAAGTGTACAATACACTTTAGATCAAGATAAATACTTGCATGTGTCCTTTTTGGAGTCTCAGATAGGATCTATGAGAACTTTAATCTTTATGTCAATGTGAAACCATCTTTAAAAGCTTTGTCTAGAAATTCACTCAGCTTATCTGAATGGAACAGAAAAGGACTTTCAAAGCAATACAGTAGAATACAGAATCCATCCTCCTTTAGTAAAAGGTGAACATCTACCAAGTAGACTAATTTAACAAATGTCACTTCATAAGGTTAACTTCTACAGAAGCAACTTCAGTTTTTTTTTGTCTGCACCAAGAAGACTGCATGCATCTTGATACGCACATATTCATAGTACAGACATGCATACACGTTAAAATACACCAGTTTACTGACAGACAAAAAACTTAAGAGAAAGGTTCAAGACTTTAATTAAATGCAATAAATATTTCATCCATATATAAATCCATCCTACAATCCGCTGTTATTTTATATTTAGATCCATTATAAAAATTATCTATGTAATGCTTTAAATGTACTTTAGTTACACATTTGAAATTATACAGATAAGTAAATGACTATGATAGCAAGACTATTAAGATGTCTCTGCCAGCAGAGATCACTTGTAGCATACAACCTCATTATGTTTGTCTTGTATCCACAATTTGCTGTTTATATCTTCTACCAATAAATTTCATTCATCATCACTCATCAAAAATGAAAATGGAAGAGCTATTGCAGTAGAAAACAAAAGCTATAACTTTTGCAAGGACAGAAAGATCAGATCCATGGTTTGTAAATCAGTGCAGTATGCAGAGCGTTTTACGATTCAAAAGAATAAAAAGAGTTTTTATAAAATGGAAGATTAAAAAATAAGAATGTTGGGAGATGCTTTAGTGTTAAATGTCCTCATTTGTTCACATCTATCGAGTAAAACTCCTTATTATATTTTCATGCTATTATCCCCACTATCCAATAGATTTTGGTTCAGATTTTGAGTTTATTTTACCTCAGAAACAATATTTTAAGCAGAGTCAGTTAGCCAGTACCTTTAAACTGTAAGTGCTGCAAGCACCTACCATGTTTGTCTCTCCTAATTAGGTGCTCATCTGCACCCTATAGGGAAGTATAAAATTATTTTACTGGCAGCTTAAAGATGTTTTAATTTAATGATTCCTGAGACCTAATTTTCTTCTTATGGTCTATACTACCAGTAAATCACAGGAATCAAATCCCCTTTCCCATTTACCCCACTAGATTATAAAGTTAGCAAACTGAAGTAGTCTTAGATGAGAATTTGGCCTGGCTGTATAAAGATTATTAAAAGGGAGGATAAAATCAATTAATTTAGACTCTAATATAAGCTTTATGAAGCTGTAATAATTTTATACAGCTCCATACTATGCTGAAATATTTTGGAAGTTTCACCTTTTTTTGGATATGTGTCTACTCACATCTTAGATATGGTCTCAGGTGAATAAAGTATAAATAACAGATTTTTTTGCAAGTACATCCTTTCAAAATTAATAGGATCAATAATACATATATCACAGAAAACTCCTGTAATATGTAAAAGCTTAAAAAGTATTTTACATTCTTTATGTAAAATGAATTTGTATGAATTCTAAGTATTCCCTTAGCAAGCATTCATATATCACAAAATTCCTTCATTACAAAATATTTTAAAGTTTAGCATGCATATCAACTTTTATCGGAAACCACATATTACTGTAAAAAAATAAGGTTTTTATCTAAAGTCTAGTGAATCCAGTGCTGTCTTTACTTTCATAACGTTCTTATTATGGCTATGTGAGTTTAGAAAACACTGAAGGAAATTCTTCCTAAATTGGTTTTAATATGATAAAATTAAATAGAAAGTACCTAAAGGAGATTATTGAGAAAGAGAATATAATTTATATGTTTTATCAGACCTTGAGCAGTTACAGAAATTGGGTGGGCAGATTTTATCTAAATTCAGTAATAATGTAGGTGAAATAAAAAAGAACCACATAGGCAATCTAAAGGAAATCATATTTTAGAACAGTAAAGCATTGAGAAACTGAGATCTGATTTTGTTGAAGGAAAAAAAGAATGCCCATTTCCACATTTGTAAAAATGTAAGTTTATTAGCTAAATATTTGGGGAATACAGCCTCCTCTCAAGCTGCTGTATTAAGATGTAAATATATTTGGTTGCATGTTTCAAGGTGCAGGTCTCTCTCCTTGTCTTATTTTATGATAACAAAAAAACATCCAGATACAGTGATCCTATTCCCCCATTCCCCTTACTACTACTATAGTTGAATACATTCTTTTTAATTTCTACATTTCACCTTAGTTCTTTCCTAGTTTTAATAGCTATTTTAAATTGCACTTGACTAAACCATGTACATAAAACCTTGTGAAATCTCTGAATAACCACTCCAATAGTCTTGAACTCTTCTAGTTTCCATTCTCTGTCCTTTCCAAATTCTGCCTATAACCTTCTCCTTGCAGTTCTTGGATATTTTGTCCTGTTTACTATGTGCTCCCCATCAGTATTAATTCTGATTCTTCTTCTCAGTATCTCTTTTCTGTCTGTACTGGGTCTTGTTGGGTTGATGAATTTCACTTTTTTCGTAGCAGTCCATATGGTGCTGCGCCCTGCATTTATGGCTCAAAAACTGTTGATAATACACCACCGTATTTCTGAACAGGGTTTACATGAAGTCAAGGCTTTCTGTCTCTCTTTTGTTCCAAAAGTGAGTAAGCTGGGCATGGGCAAGAGGCTGGGAGAAGTCTCAGGTGGTACGACTGATTCCAAGTGACCAAAGGGCCATGCCGTCCATACAAAGTTGTGTTGAGCAATAAAATCATGTTGGGAGGAATCTGTTAAGAGTAGAAGATTGGTGAAGATGGTTTAGAAGGAAAGACTGGTGAAGATGGTTGTAAATATGCTCACGTGACTTTTTAGATGGAAATATGTGAAGTCTGGACAGTAGCAATGAAGGAAAACATGCATGTCATACTTACTTCTGTTTATCCTCTGTTGTTTGACAAGTAGAACCTCTGTATATGAATAACATAGATGTTTGGTAGACTTGGAGGAACCCTATCAACATGTTTGTATTCTCTGCCTTGGTATGAAGGAGATCAAAGCACAGTGAAGACCACAGCATGGTAGTAAACTATGCTTGCATGAACCCTTGATAAACAGGCATATCTCTAGAGTTGCGATCCTCTTAGCTGTGCCTGTGTCTCTGCTTGCGTGCCTGTGCCTGAGTGTAGCTTTGGGGATTCTCTGGTTAGCAAGGTCATGAAAATAAATTTTCTGATTGTGTTTCAGCTGTGAGTTTGCAGTTATTCCAGTTGTCTGTCTGTGTAAACTCACACAGGAGAACATCCAGTTATATGAGTTTGTCTTCCCAAGTAGACATTAAACATGATGAGGCCCAGCTTCCCAGCTTGACTACAGGAAGCAGTGAATGAACTCCTTCTTGTATTACTTGCATGCATAGCATTTGCTTTCCCTGTTAAACTGTGATTATCTGGATACACAGGTCTTTTCACTATCCTATGTCCTTTTTATTCCCATCCACCAGAAGAGGAAAATAAGCAGGAGGCAGGGTGGGTGTCAGCTGCTGGCCAAGGTCAACCCACCACATGGTCTGTTGCATTTTTGTTCTGGATAATGTCACCTATTGACACAAACTGATCTTCCATTTCTATATAACTAATTCTGAAATATTCAATTCTTTTCTGCCCCAAAAATTTCCAGACTGTAACTATTTTTTTTTTTCTCATGGATAACTACCTGCATATAGGTAAATAATTTCTCACAATCCTCTCTTCCAGTAAGTGTTTCTTGTTACCGTCTACCTTGGTAACTTTTCATACTGTATGCTGACTATCATGCAGGTGCATAAGTTAAAAATACTTGATTGCCTGCAACGCTTCATGGATAAGCCATGTCAAAAATCCTGAAAATTTTTTCTCTGCAACATATCAAAGCACGGTCCCTTTAGTCCATTAAAACATCCATCCAAATTGTTATTAGATTCCAAATATTCTCATATCCTTTCTCTAGCCTTGACAGATTCTGTCTTGACCAAATTTTATGAATGCTAATGTGAGAATCATTTTCCAAGGAAATTTAGTGGCCAGTGCTTAAACACTTACTTCTAATCTAACAGAAATACATAATTATCCTCATTATCAGAACTATAATAGAAGCGTATTTAGATCCTCATTCAGCAAAGTACATATAGTCAGAAAAATAATTAAGCATATGCTTAAACAGACAGCAAGACAGCATTTAATGAAGCATAAAGAGGGCCTAACAAGAGAACATTTTCTATGATATTTCTTTAGATGTCTTTTGCACACTGTTTCATAAAAAATGAATCAGACACAGCTCTTATCAGTTATTGTGATTTTCTGGAAAGTTCAAGAATTTGAAAGTGTCTTGCATCCTCTTCATGTTTGTTGTGATATGAGGACATCAAGTACAACACTAGATCCATAAAGTTATGTTACGTTCAGCGTGATAATGCAGCACATTCAACATGATGAATACATAAGAATGTTGCATATAACTATGATTAAGATACTGTTTTCCAGAAGATTACAAGAGCTGTCTGAACACTGCAAAACTGTGCTTATAACTATTTAATAGTGAACTGTTATCTTGCTCAGCCATACAGCTTCTTATCATCTCCCATTCATGGACTTTTGTGAAGGCAAGCTTTCATTCTCATTAATCTTGATGAATGCTTGCCCTGTATATCAGATCTTATATTCATAGGTGACCAAAAATATCTATAAGAAAAAAAGTATTTATCTGATATCAATTCTTTTTTGAATAAAATGAACCAGTCATCTATGTAGAAAGCAGCAATAGTTTCACAATAATCTAGAAAGAGTTTCAAGAAAGAGTCCATAAACCTTAATGTTTAACTAGTATGTCTAGTGAAGAATATATGTTCCAGGTTCCAGCTAACAGATGATCTGGATGTCCACCTACTTGAAGTTCATTGGTACTTCTAGTAGAGGAGACACGAAACACAAACAACTTACTATGGAAATAACTTAAATTTGTCTTCTTTTTTGTCATGTGTAGAATTACTACAGCAGCTGAAACTAGTCACTAAGTTCTCTAAGAAGAGCAGAAGCACATGTTCAATAGTATGATTAATCAGCCTTCAACTATCTGAAAGATTTTAGTCTAATCACTTTCAAGTATCCAGTATTTGGTCTTGTTCATTGTAAACCATTATGAAGGAATTACTATTAACAGTTATGGAAAAAACAAACTCACAATAATATTCTATGGTAAGTATCTTTCCTGACTACAGTGAATTTCTAGCTGTTAAATACAATTCATGCCCTTTGAGGCAACAGTCACCCAGCATTTTTCTGAATCAAAGAATTGGAAAAGAAACAGAAATGGATTACCTATAAGAGTCCTACTTAAATTGATTTGTCATTTTATCTTTGCTGCACTTTAGATATGTAAATAAGATTTGAAAAAAATCTTATAGAATTAGCAGGAATTGCATCTGTGACTTGAGAAAAGGTCTCCACTGATTCATTAAATGCACACAATATTGTGTGCAGCTCTTAAATTGTGTCTGTCACTATTTCTCACAGTGTTTAAGCTGTTTTCTTTAGATGACAATTTTATGGTGTGCTTAGTTGAGTATTTTCTGCTTATAGAAGTACATTTCAAACCCAGGGACATTCTCTGCTCTCCTGTCACTTCTGTGCTCTTCAAACCAGATTACATGAAACTTTAACTTCCTATTTCTCACCTGTCTGGCCCTGTAGGGATATCCACACTAGTGAGGTGGTTCCTAGGGATCTCCATACATTATGCATGGAGCAACTTAAGAGAAGTGAAGGATTTCTACAAGCCACGATGTCATAGAGAGAGTTCCCTAGCATGAATTTTCAACAAGGTCAGTGCTTTGCCTCACTTTCTTAAGCATTGCTTATGCTAATTAAAAGTGAGGTTAATATCTTTTTACTGGAGCTAGCAATCTGAGCCATACCTATATTAAAGACGGATGCTTCCTAAATGGTTAAATAGATCAGAAGACTAAGGTACAAGTTTTCATCCTTGCTGAGATGTGTCAGTTCCATTGAAACTCTTCCAGTTTCTAAAAATATTTAAATATTCATTGAGGCAAGGAGAATGTGGAAATAATTCTGAAGCCAATGAAGCAGCACACTTTGCTGGAAGTTTGTCATTCTGCTCCATGCATCAGTGACTATCTAAGTATAACATAATTCCTGTGCGATTTGCAGATTGTTTTTCACAGTTGAACTTTTATTACAATTAACTTTATTTTTCTCATTTTCAACTCAAATGGACCATCCAAAGACTGTTAAGGCTAAAAGAATATTAAAAAAAAAAAAAAAAAAAAAAAGTGCTTCTAAGTTGACAACTTATCAGAATTGCTTGCACTACTCAGCAACCCTTAGCAGACTAAGAACCACAAAACAAGCTCATTCTAAATAAGATAAATTTTGTGATGATGAGGACCACAATCCTAGGCTGAACATTTATTGCAGACTGCTCAGAGGTTTACTCTGAGCTATTAATTAGAAATTTATAGTTAAGGTAAACATTTTTTGAAACTGTGCCAACTAACACAGGTCCCTTGCAGCTACCATAGATCCCAAATTCTAAAAAAAAGTAAATATACAGAGGAACAAAAAGTATACATTTAAATCCCAGAATTGCACTGTTATCAGTTAAAAATAAATATTTGAATATCCTTGAAATAATTTTCCCTTAACATAAACAACTCTTAAGAAGTAGTTCAGAGTGAGAGAAACGCATAAAAGAATTTGGCAACATTTTAACCTAGTGTATAAAAAAAAAGAATAGTAAGAATAATCCTTCTAGAGTAACATTTCCCTCTATATTAAGACTAATCTCACCCTTTCAGCAGTGGATTATGTAAAAAATAAACTACTTTCTTGCTTTTGAAAACTGCATAGAGAGGAAATGCTCCCAGTTTTATTGACAAGATTGCTTCAAAACCTGAAGACTGCTTCCTGGATAGGTATTATATTCCCATGATTAAATTACTGTAGACTTCAGCCACGAGATGCTGTACTTGGAAAGTACAAGATTTTCTCTTATATTAAGGAAAAGGTAATCATCATGTAAAATGTTGGCACAGAACAAATAATTCTACTCACAGGTAGTAGTGATTATTTTAGGCAGACAAACATCGTTACTTTCTAGTCCTTGTTAAACTTCTGAATCACAGTGATTCTGGTACTTTCTCAGAGTGGGATTAAATTTTGCTCTATTCTAGACTTAAAGAGGGCATTTCTTTCCTTTGGCTATTTGCTACAAATCTATTTTTGAAAGATGTTGTACCCTTTATCTCATCAGGTGAAATGAGCATATACTCATTTTATTTGGGGGGGAGGAGAAGGGAGGGAGTAAAAGTACACATAGATCAATCACTTTTCCAATGTGATTTTGTTCTACTCTGTCAAAGTGTCCTAAATGGCAAAATATTCATTGAATGTAGTGAGATCAAGATTTCCATCCTCTCCCTTTCATTTGTGAGAGATGAGAGATGGAATACTTTTTTCATGAAAATGTGTATTTTCAGTAATTCATTTTCTCTCACTTCACATATAAGACCAATGCTACTGTTAAAATTTGAGACAGTGATACGTTTTTTAATGAAAAAAAAAAAAAAAAAAAAGAGGGGAATGAGATGTGATGAGTGCTACAGTTTTAAGATACTGAAATTGTTACATATGAGAGGCAAATTTGCCTAGTTCAGGGAAGAAATATGCAACATTGTGAACATTGTGTTCTGCATCAGTTAGTGTTCTATTAAACTTTCTATATTGGCTTTACGTTGGGTTTGGCTGTTTTCCTTGTCTCTCTTCTCCCTTTATCTTTCACAAAAATTTCCAAGATATATCTATAAAATGAAATACTATTTTCCATTTAATGTTGTCAACAAAAAATCTGAAAGAAGCCAAAACATTTGTTCATCTTGCTTAGACAAGAGGCATTGTCTTGAAAATTCAATGCATTCAAAATCTGTTTCTCCTATGTTAAAGATACTTCATGGTTGTTTGACCTTTTGTGAGAGGTTTTTGAGACTGAAACAGCAGTGATACAACCTGCTGCATTCTGGTCTTCAAGTCCAAGAGGATTACTATTGGTCAAGATGAGTCTTGAAGAAGTTATTTTCTGCAAACTATTTCAAAAGAGATTATTTTTGGTGAAACAAGCCTGGAGATATTCCCTCCAACAGACTCATCCAACATGACTCGACAAATTTCTTGTGGTTTCAAGTGCTAACAGACTAAAAACTTTGAAACAAAGTATTATTGAACCACAAAATTTCAATTATGTACGTCCTTGATGTTTTTTCATGGCATCTAAGTCATTTAAGAGTAGAGTCCCTACAGGAATCAAAAATGGATGACAAGAATATAAAATTATGTTCCTGAACTCTAATATTAAGAAATATTTAATTCAACAGTGTGTATGACTGATGTTATTGCTTAACAGATAGACTATGTTTCTGAAACACAAATTGCTGGTAGAATATCATCAAACAAAAAGAATTAAAGCGCTTTTTTGCTTCTGAAGGAACAGATATGATTTAAAGCTGTATTAAAGTAGGCAGCTTTTATGATCTTTAATTGCTTTGGGAGTTGTAAGCAATAAATACAAATCACATATAAAAATATTTTTTATAATGTCTAGTCCACTCAGCAGTCATTCCTGCAAGATCTCATTAATGCCAAAATTTGGGCTTTAAGAACAGATTAAAGGTATATATGGTTGGTAATAAAACTTAGAAGAAGAGGAATGTGGAGGGCCAGGGAATGAGACATCAATTTTCAAGTGTTTAATTCCCAATAAAATCCAAGTTTCAAGTTTATGTGTTTACAGACAGGTATTAAAACTGTAAAAACCATCCAAAACAAAACAATAAAAGAAAAAAAATAGCATTTGAAAATAAAATCTGAAATCAAATTACATTTTGGCATGGACTGCAATGAATGAATATGCACAAGGCCACTTCAAGCTGAATCAGAGTTGCCATACTGAAACACCAAGAAAACCAATTAGAGTAAAATAATTTATATACAGAGAGAGAGAGAGAGAGAGAGTATTAGACTAAAATAATATATATATATAATCAGTTGTATTCACAATCAGTGTTGGAATCCCACAGACTGAAGCTCTTCACCATGATTAACAAATCCAGTATAAAAATAGAAATACTGTCCAATTCACTTTCCTGGAAACAAGCTTTAACAAGCTTTGTGATCAAAAAATCTAGATTATTTCTAAAGTATAATTTTCTAATTACCGGGTTGCTTGATGTATTCATGTTGTTTTCTTCTTTTAGTTCTTTTTATTTTCGTTTGTGAACTCCGTCCCACATTTGTAGCCATTGTAAATATTCAAATTTTCACCCATTGTCTCACCTTAGAAGGTGGAAGCCTATCAGAGGAATACGAACTAAATTTTCCATAGGTTCAATGAATAGATGTTCAGTACCAATGAAATGGAAATGAGCATTAGTCCAACACTTAAGCCCACAATAAAGTTTAATTACAGAGTAAATTACTCTGCAGTTATTTAGCTGTGTTAAAGCATAAATAAAATATATGGTTAAGTTCTTCACCAGATCAAAAGCATAAATTGAAAAAGTGTCAATTTCAATATCTTAGACTGACCCTGTGGCAAAATTATTTCTGTTGCTGATTGGTAATTAAAAGTGTTATATGTTGTCACAATAAACACATTCTCCTGTAAGAGATTATTCTTTTACATCATTGTCTCAAAGCTTGCAAAGCACAGATGAACAAACTCAGGCAAGTCCTGGGCAGAGGTTGAGAAATCCTTTGTCTGGAGAACTTTGATGAACAAGTCCTGGGCAAGGGTTGTGAAATCCTTCGTCTGAGGGACACGGATGGACAAGGCCAGGGGCAATGAGAGAGAGAGATAAGCTGCAGCTTAATGGCCGTGAAACGGTCTTTTGTGTGGGCTTATCTCGAGGAAGATGGCCATCTCAGGGGGTACTCACATGACTCTTGCTCAAGCACCCAGGGATGTCACGTAGGCAGAGAGAGAAGGAAAAAATGGGGACCTACAATCAAGAAGAACGCAGGTTTTTTGGCAACAGATTCCTCATGAAGAAGAAGAGGTTTCTGCCACGAAGAAGCCTCACGACCTGCCTCTCTCTCTCCCGAACTTGCTCTGCACTCTCTCCCTCCTGGACTTGCTTTGCACTCTACCACGATGCTGAAGAAGAACAAAGGTGTCTGCCATCAGATTCCTCACTACGGAATGCCTGCATGCTGAGGGACTCTCCTGGGCCCGCTACCTGAATCCTGCTGTTTCCCCCCCGGATTGGCTCTGCGACTGCCTCCTGCTGCCTGCTTGCTGCCCAAGGCCGGCCACACTGCTGCTGCTGCTCTTCCCCCCTGCTGCTTCTGCCTCGAACCTTCGAAGCGGCGTGCAGCAGGATCGCTGCTGGATCCTGGTGGTGTCCTGCTTTACTCGATTCTTGCTTCTTTCCTATCTTTTCTATCGCCCTCCTTCCCTTCCCCGTCTCCCTGATTAGGATTTATAATAAATTGGTTGGACTAACATATGAACCGTTGTTTCTTAATCTCACACTGGGTATACAGATATTAAAAGAACCTCATCTCCCTCCTATAAATTGGAGCGAGACATCTCCATAGCCAAGACTTTTAGGTCTGCCCTCTATATAAGAGGTGTTGCAATGGCATATAATCATTGAAATTTGAGACAGAAAATCACATTCCTTTTTCCCCAAAAAGAGAAAATAAAAAGAATGTAATAGTTGGGATCATCTCCAGTTACAAAGATGACTTTTTTTCAACACTTTCAAATGAATTGGAACCATGTTCTAAATCATCCTGTCATCCCCATGGTATTCAAACAGGCTTAGCTTCCCAGGGTGCCTTTTATATTAATGCTTTCAAATTTCCCTTTGATTTGAGGAGCAACACAAATATTTCCTCATTATTCACTTTTCATTCTTTAGATGTCAAAAAGTGTATTGCTGTCTTAAGTATCTTTGAAGAGAGATTCTCTTCAGCATCAGAAATGAAGCAGCCTAGAAAAATCAGCACGCTTTGACAAACAAAGAAAATTTTCCTTTCTACTACTTATTTGATGAGAGTTTCCTCCAACTTCTGTGTGTTTCATTTTTTTTTTTTGGTCCTAATCTGTGAACGTTATTCCCATTGATTAAAACTGACATCAATATTCACTTGGCTCACCACCCCTCTTGCATCAAATCCGGAATTAAACAAGCCCCGTCGCCAGCTAAGGAAACGGCCTGTGCTCACTGTTCTTAAATGAAGACTGAGAGTGTTATCTTGAAATGGTAGTGCACTTGATCCTTGCTGATAAAAGAGAAGACAAAAGCATTGCCTTTACACATATGAATAGTCCCAGTAATTTGTGGGGTTTTGGTAGTTTTCAGGTAACTATTCCCAGTTCACTGTTTATGTGATCGATATTTTGCATATCACAAAGCTAATGCATTACATATCAGGTCTTGAGTGTTGAATACTGCTTTACATCCTTTTACTTCCACAGTTACAGAATGTAGACCTTACTGTCAGTCTTCAAGCTTCAGACCTGTCTGTGCCATTTCTTGATATATTAGAAAGCCATGAATCTTTCTTTCTGAAGAAGTCACTGATTTATTTTTTTGCGATAAGAGGAAAAGAATATAATTATTTCCAGAATTCAAAACTTTCTGTAAATTTTCATCATGCACACACCAATACTGACGGTACATTTTAGACACAGATACAGCATGATGGAATCACAGAAATGGGCCTCCACATAAATAAGCTTTTAAGCATATGCCCAAAAGATTTTTAAAGAAGTATTGAACCAACAAATGAGAACTGTAATGTCTCAAGATGTTTTCTCTACCATGACAATTTGCATTATGTTCTGATAAGATCTATGAAAATCAAAATATAATATTGTAAATGATATCAAAAGCACACTAAGAAAGTATCCCTGAAAAATTATTTTCTCTAATATATAAAAAACTGATTTTTGAACAGCTCTAGATAATATATAACTGCAGGCCATTCAAATGTTAATAGAAATTAACATCCTGTAGAATGCTAAATGTGGTTTACACAAATGGCCATAGAATTTAAGAGCCATCTGCAAAATAAACACTTTGTTTATGTGAGAATTAATGTTCCCAAATCTTCTCTACAGTATTTGCCCATTGCTACACATTACTGCCCAATTTTTATTCAGCTGTAAATTGCAACTTTGTTCAGTATCATCCTGTTCATCTTTTAGGTTTTTAAGTTACGCAATATTGCTTCTTTGCTTTGCTACAAAGACATATTTGATTATGTCATATAACCCAAACAAATAAATGCTTTGTTCTTTTTTAAATATTGAATAAGACATTAATTTCTCAATTATACTGTTGCAGATGTCCCATATGGATTTGTACTGTGGTGAGGTATTTTTGTTTGTTTTCTCCCTATTTCCACCTTGTAATCAACAATGCCTCATTTAGAGTTTTTTTTCTTGCATATATGCCACTACAATAGAATGAGACATCAAAATAACCTATATCAGCCTCAGTATGGGTTTGGTTTATATTTACTTATTTAGGTATTTTGTTGTTTTAATATACAGCTTAGTGCGTTCATCAGCCAGTTTCTGTGTATAGTCATAATGAATCAGGGATAGCTCAAAATTGCTAAGAGAATTAAGTACAAAACTGAATTTTTCAGCAAGGATATGGCAAATATAACTTATTTTTGGAGAGTTGAGAGATTTCTTCTTGTGGCGAAGACAGAGTAAGAAGTGAATTGAAAAGGGTGAATAATGTGTGAGGGCATAGAGAGGCCAGGGCAAAAATCTGCCTCTATTAGAGTTGGCCCTGAAATATTTTCCTCCCCAAAGGAATACAAAGGAGGTATAATTAAAACTTATTAATGTTGTTTCATGTACTAATAACATATTATGGAAATACTACTGCAAAACTTCTTTGATCTTAACCAGTTTGTCAATTCTCTCTCTGATTATTTTCTTCTGTTTTTTTTTTTTTCCTGTAATTTTTTTTCTATTTAATGCTATAATTTTGCTTTTTCCCTTGTTTCATTAACTATTTTCTTCCATTTCTACTCTTAATCAACATATTTTCCAGAAGTGTGAGTGTTTTCTAGTTTAGTAAAATGAGTTGAATTTGATTGTCAAATGTCATTGACGTTTTTCTCTTCAGTTCTTTTTCTCCATGTTATTTAGATCATAATCACTTACATGTGTACATGTAAACATCTGTCAATCAATCAAGTTTGTATACTGTTGAGTTTATATAACACAAATATAATAAAATCACCAAAATTTTGCTCCTAAGTGACACTTTTTCGCTTTGCAATCAGGTGTTTTTTTTGTTTGTTTTTGTTTTTTTTTAAATTTTTTTTTAATTTTTTTTTTTTTTTTTTTTTTTTACAATGAAATAATACCAAATATAAAATCTTTCTATCTTTGGTGCAGCCTCTTTTGTACAACAAAAATTTCACCTATAACTTTTCAGCAATTCTAGCAATATTATATTAGTTTGTTTATTTAACTTTCAAGCTTCTCACATTGAAGTCCCCTATGATTTTCACGTTTTGTTTTTTATCCAAACTTAACAAGTATGTTCTTAGGGAACCAATCATTCTCTTCTTTCAGCCTCACTCAAACAGTGGTCTTTTTCTTAAAATGTCAGTTGCCATTGTTTTCACCCACTTACATAGATCATTACCACTGATACTAGTATTCAAGTCATATGAATCACACCATCAAGTTTCATTTATGTCAAATTTGTCCAATATGTACTCATAAATTATTTTTCTTTTTTTGTTATCCAGCCATTGGATTATGTCACTCCAAGAAATCCACTGATGAATTATGGTTCCAGTTCATATAATGTTTGTATCAACACAGTGAATGAACTCCTTCATCATTTACTTTTGTATTTTGCTTCAATGTCTTTAATCTCAAGGAAACACATGAATAGGAAACCATAGTTGGTTAAAAAGAGGGCCCTGGGCAGTAATATTGTGCCACTTATTTTGATCCAAATAAAAAATGTTTTGGAGTCCTCGTATGCATTAAGGGACCTCTCACTGGGCTCGCCCATTACTCTTAGCCTAAACCTGCCCCTTTCTCTCTGTTGCCCTGAAGCCACATATCATTACGAGACTGTTATACTAATCTTTTTTTTTAATTTATTATTATTATTTCTTTTATGCTGCCTAAACAGTTCAATACTAAAAGTGCTAAAAGTGTAAAAAGCTTCCAACTTCTCCTACTACACTAGTGGTAGGACTGTGCTAAGGGAGTGTAAATGGATTTGTAAAACCTTATTTTCTTCAGTCCATTTTGTCCCAAAGTACATTTCCTTACTGTCATGTTTATTTTGAAGACTTAAGTTTACTCTTCTCACACCGTAGTCTATACATGCATTTTCACAGGTCAAATAAGTCTGTTAGCACCCTATTTTTACTTTTCTGGATTGATCTAACCAATTAGACACTTGCTTAACAGTTGCACTCTGTCCTTTAAAGTTTGTGAAATCAGAATGACAGTTTTCAACCAGAGCAGAAGAGAATTCAGTGAACCAAGTAAATTATACTGAACACAGGTATCCACTTGAATTTCTCTCAAGGTATGGAGAATACTTCTGATGTAATATCACCATGTAAAAATTCAGGTGCAAATGTCTTTGGTGGTAATATATTTCTAAAACTCTCTCCCTTGTAGCAGAAGAGATCTGTTGACTTTGTGACCTGTTGGGAGAAATGAGCAATGGATTTCAAATACTGACTTTCACTTCTGTTTTCACAGAATTTTCTAATGAATATCTCCTCTAAATAAAAAATACTGACTCTCGGATATTCTTTGCTAAATTTTGAAAACAATAAAGGAATAAAGGAATAAAGAAAAGCCTGCTAAACTGTAAAAAATGAAAACCTAGTGAAGAAATTTTGATATAGACAATGAGTGCATTACAGCCTGAGGTTGCTGTAGCATGTATCAGTATAGAAAAATTGTGTCCTGGAAAACACCATTACCCATCATCACAACTGAAGACATACATTTCCTGATACATGAAGAAGACACCATCTCTTCCCTTTTTTTTTTTTTTCCTGGTCAGAGAATGTGAATTTAACTGATTTCTTTTCTTTTTTTTTTCTTATTTTTAAGTGATTTCTGTGGCTAAAGAAAAATTTCATATATAATAGTGAAAAAAGTTTTCTTTTTCTTATGTTTATTTGTCAACTGCTCTCATTTGGAGCAGATTTAAGATGAAATAGAACAAGCTCTCCCCATCATTGAATAGCAGTTAGGTTATCTGACAGGTTCTCAGAGGTGACAAGATCTCAGTTCTTTGCAAGACAAAAATAGAGAAGTGTCCTTCATGAAATTAGTAGGAAATTTCTACTATCCCATTCCTAAGATAAATGCATTCATTCTGAAAAGGCAGGTGAATTTAAGGCCCCCCAGAGAAGAAATCAGGGAAGTTTACTACCATCGATAAAGAACTGTGCTATCTTCATTTGTTCTTATTCTTAAACAAAAACACACACAAATAACCACCAAATTCCCAAGGCTTCTGGACAGCTAGATTTTAATAACTGAAATTCACATCCAATCAATGCGAATGTTATTAGACTCTGTGTTCCTTCTGTCTGTTCCAGCTGACTGAATTGTTGAGTTAGTGCACAGAAAAGCAATGCACTTTGGTTTGCTTTCCAAGACCATGGATTACCAACTGACAGAGTCATTAAAACAATTCCTAAGGAGAAAATAATGCAATTGACATTAACATCAATCTTGGGAAAACAATAAAAACAAACAGTCACACAAAATGTCCATACCAAATTAATTTGGCTAGAGGCACGGACTACATGTATTTTTAAAAATCATTAGAGCTAGTTCTTAGCCTATTTAAAAATAATACAGATAGGAAAGGTGAGAAAAGAAAATGTATTTTCAAGTTAAGGAATATATCCATTTTCTGGAGAGTGAACCTACTAATGAATAACAACTGACCCTTTGGAGATCAAATATAATGGGAAGGCAAAGAATGGCAATTTCAATGCATCAGTGAAGGAGAATGGAGGAACAAAAAGATTTTACTGGTCTGAAGGAGGTAACAAACATACCATGTGCAAAGGAAGGAAATACAGTAGATTTGTAATAGACCGTTTGTGATCTCATGTCATCTTAATACAAGGACCCAGCAGCATGCACAAATATGGGTCCAAAGTCATTTCAGATCTCATACCTTTCAAAGTTCCTTACTTAATAGCATCATTACTAGTAATATGGTTCATTTCAGAAAAATAAAGACACTGCAATTCTGTCTATCCACTTCAGATTCTAATGGTAGAGCCATCATAAGGAAATAGAAAAAAAAAACCATCATCATTTACAGCTAAAATGAGAGACATGTACAATCACTGAAATTATTTTTACAATGGTACCTTTCCCTTCTTGTAACTTAATAGCCAAAATCATAGTGGGGATTATCTGAGGTTTGAAGACAATTTTCTGTTGAATAAAAAGATAAGAATGAAATATTGCATATGGTTAGATAGTAAAAATGTCTGTGGAAACAAATTGTCTACCAATAATTCAATTACCTGTTGCTTACAGAACTTCAATCCGTTAATTATCTCTATTCATTCTGAATCACTTCTCCATTACTGAGATTCATTAAAAGTCCATTCAGGTCTCTCAAACTACTTAACATCTTTTTGTGTCAAAAAAAGTACAGCATCATCAAGCTCTCAAACTTGAAAGATAAGGCTATGTCCTTGGATATATTTATGGATTTCCCATTGTAGTCAAATAATTGGAATACAAAAACTGATCATTGTGGTTTTAGCTGGGATAGATTTAATTTTCTTTGTTTAGGCTTGAATTCTGCTGTGTTTTGTTTATTAAAATAGTGGTGATAACTCACTGCTTTTTCAGTTGTTGCTGGGCAGTGCTTATACATAGCCATGTGTCGTGGTTTTATGATTTTTGGTTATCGGTATTCCACATCATAACATCATGTAGTGCATTGGGACTTAAAGTGTTAATGCTCAAGTTCCGGGTGCCTGTCTGGAAGAGAACAACAACTACATACCTCAGGGGACTTTGTGGTCAGAGAGGAGATATAACCCCTGGCAAGGTCACCTGATGTGCTCTTTTTCGTCAGCTCTCCTTCCTGCTGCTAATCAGACTGCACTTCTCACCTCAGTGTTATGGTGAGGTCTATCCACCTTTCCGACACTCTCTCTCATTATATTTGATTTATTAGCTTCAGTTCTAATTATATAGTATTATAGTGTATTATCTTGCATTCCAAATCTATATTTAGTAAGTTATTTAATTTTCCTCAGATCGTTGCTGCTGTTTTTAATTATTTTGGGGTCCCCTGTTTCCCTTTTCTGAAGGCACAGATTTTGTGAAATCCCTCCGCCCTGCTAGTCATGGAACTGGGCCGTACCAGCCCGTAAACTGTTGACACCAAGGACTTTCTTACTTCTCATGCTGCCCTGACAGTGAGCTGACCAGCACAAGAGGCTGGGATTTTTTTTCACCAGGTTTCCTGTATTTGTTTTTTTTTTTTCTTAACAGATGAGATAAGTGGCTTCACAGCCTCATCTGTACTTTGATTTGAACATCCACATAAGGCCCCTTTTACAAATCTTATTTTAATAGATGATAAAATTGTTTTAGTAAGGTAATGGATGTAGAAACTTTCACTGTTTTCAAGAGCTCAAGAGAGAAAAAAATTCTGAGGGTATTTTGACTTTATTAGTAGAAAGATCTTTAAAAGAAAACTTCTAAGCATCAATACCAGAATGCGTAATTATTCCAAAATTACCACTGAAATTTTTAGTATTTATATCTTAGATACATTAAATATTAATTCCAGTCGAATGTTACTTTTCTTTCACTTTTTTTTTTTTTCATTAGACAAGGAGAGCAGTATATGTAACAGCAGTGGTATTCTCCCATTCTCCCTATTTCTCATCAGTAAAGCTGATAAGGATCATATTTTTTACTTTCCTACTTGTTTCAGAAAAATAACTAGATTTGCACAGACATTATGGACACAGAACTTGGCCACCAAATCTTCATTAATGAACAACAGAGAATAGTTCAATTGGAAGGGACTTTCAAAGATCAAGTCCAACTGCCTGACTTCTTCAGGGCTAACCAAAAGTTAAAGCTCTTTAATGATGGCATTGTCCAAACATCTCTTGAATACTGACAGTCATGGGGCATCAACCATCTCTCTAGGTGTTTGACCATCTTCATGGTAAAGAAAATTTTCCCACTGTCTAATCTGAACTTCCCTTGGTGCAGCTTTGTGCTGTTCCCACGTGTTCTGTCATCAGTTCCCAGGAAGAAGAGGCTGACTCCTCCCTCTGTGCTTCCCTTCCTCAGGAAGTTCCAGAGAGCAATGAGATTTCCTCTCAGCCTCCTCCTGTCCATACTGGAAACTCTTATGTCTTCAGTTTCTCCTAGCAGAACATGTCTTCCAGGCCTATTACACTCCTCTGGATGCTTCCTTAATATCTTTTTTCATATTGTGCAGTCTGGAATTACACAAAATATTCAAGGGAAGGCTGCACCAATTCTAAATACAGTGGGAAAATCTCATTTTTTTTAATGCAACTCAAAATGCAGTTTGCCTTCTTGGCTGCCTGGGCATGATGCTGTCATCAATACCCCCAGTTCCACTCTCCTGAACTGCTCCCCAGCCACTTGCCTCACAGTCTGTGCCTGTGTCTGGCACTGCTTTAGGTCCCGGAGCAGCACCTGGCACTTTCAGTTGTTGAACTTCATGCCATTGCTAATTGCCCAGTGCTCCAGTCGATCAAGATCCCTTTGCAAGGCTTCTTGTCCCTCTGTAGAGTAAACAACAATTTAGCAAACTTGCTAAATGTGGAAGACAAAACTTTCCCTGTAACCACCAGACAAAAACCAATGGTAATTACAATTAAAATAATACTCTTCCCGCAATATTCCTTCACTTACAAACTGAAGATGTTAGATCTGTAGTTTCTGGATGAACAGAATGAATCTCCCGTAGTATGGGAAGCTATTTATTACCTCTTTGATACAAATTTCCACTAAAATTTGAAAAAAAATCCAACCAAATATGGACTTAGTCCTTTCTGCTAGTGTGCCACACAAAATGCTGGAAAGTTATGAGAATAATTTAACTACTCCTGAGATATGTTCACATTGCTTTGACAGCTGCAAAGATGCATTTCTAGGATTTTGTTACTATAAGTTAGAAGGCAGAGCTTACACTTTTCACTCACACTATGACTCTAAAGATATGGTAATTGATCCTTTTCCAGTGTTTATGAAAAAGCTGCAGTATGCCAAGGATATCTTACAGCTTTGGTCACATAACAGGCAGCTACAAGCTGTTCATATGAACTATACAGAACAACAACCTGAATACAGATTGATGGATTACTTTAAAAAATATTTTTTTATGTGTAAGAAATACTTCCTTAATATTGAGGAATTACTAATACTGAGATGAAAAAGTGCTTAGTGTGACAAATATATGATATTGATATAAGAACAAGTTTCTAAACTTAGCTTCTTAAAAAGGATGTAATTTCCAATAGCTGATCAAATCAAATCTATTTCAAGATATATTAGTCAGCCTCCTTGGAAGCCTATAATTAGTGAGCCATTAGTTGGGTCATCATTTTCATATGCAAAATCTGTTTCTAAATAGTTTGCATTTCTTATATTCACTTTTCTTATAAGTCATGTTAAAGAACAGGAAATGCACAGTGCCTGTGAAATAAAAGTCTCATTGAGGTTTCAGCTCATTATTTTCAATGCCAACAGACAAAAAAAACAGAGGGTGCCATACAGAAGTGCATGTCTACATCTAGAAGGATATAAATTCACTCGGTGGCAGCGTCAGCCAATATAAAGCAAGAAGAAAACCCTATTTTCCCCTTCCCATTGAAACACTCCCAAATTCTGTGAATCATTCACTTCAGTGTGCACGGCTAATAGCTGCACAACTGAGATCAAAGTCATTGCAAGTTAAAGGGTGATAATTAGCTCTGAGGTGAGCATTAAAAGGAGGGATTGCAAGGTATGTATGGAGAGTTATTGTTGATATAGGGCCAAAGTGAATTTATTTAAATTTTATAACCTCAAAGAATATCAGTCTGAACTTTCTTCATCTGTGCTGTTGTCTTTGGTAAATCCAGAGAGAAAGTCCGACACTCTCATATCAAAGTAACAATTACAAATAAAGAATGACGAGTTCCTTCACTTTATGTGTAAATTTATCTCAGGGATCAATTGCAAGTTAAATGTTCAGCGCTAAATCTTTGCCAGACCATGTTACCCTTGACCTATTAAGACTATAGCACTAGGTGTATGTACAGGTCTACTTGAAAATATTAGAGAAAATAAAATAGATTTGCTATTATCAATATCACTTGTAAATTTTGGGGGAAATGGCGTAATGACCGTTGTTCATAAATGCCTAGGCTCATAGATTCCACTGTTAGCAAATGCTCTTCTCTTATCACACCCAAGAAATATTTGAAAGGATAACCCCAGGCACTGGCCAAGCCCTCCTTAAAGAGTCTACTGAGATCTGTTCCCGGTTAGGATTTTACATGAAGAAATATTGTTTGGGAACAAGAAAAAAGTTTCAGAACACAAATAAGAGAGAAATCATGTTACTCGTCTTAGGGTCAGGGAACACTTGCTGAAACACTTGAACTTATGTTCTAGAAGAGCACTCAAACCTACAGCCCAGTGACTAAGATTGTCTTACACAAGACAGACTTTAGCCTCATTAGGCTCAGAGTGCATCTTGTCTGACAAGAAAGGTAAGAGGTTACCATCACTACCTACAAAACAGAGATTAATTTATTTCTAGTTACAAATGGTTCCAGTGTACACCAGCATTACAGTAGCATTTCCCAGCAACATAAAATTCCTCAACTCTGGGACACAAGGAGAAGGGGAGATGGGATTCTGGACACATCCATCTTTGAATACTTTCCTATAAACTCACTCTGGATTATGAGGCTTATTGATCAAAGTTGAGCTCTAGTATCTTTATACAGAGACATTAGTTCTGTCTATGCACTGTATCAAGAGCACAAATGCATTCCTACACTTGGACTACAAATATCTCTAGGCTATAATAGGCTAAAGTACTGCTATACCAAGGGTCTAGTCCCTCAGTAATACAAAAACAGTAGTTTAATTAATTTAATTAATTAACATTGTGTAGGAATTAAAATTAACTATTTTATAACCAGTAGGATTTGTTAAAACAAACAAACAAACAAAAACAAACACAAAATCTACAGATTTAACGGGAAAACAGAATAAGTTTAATTCTGGAGGCAGTAGCAGATGTATGCATTTTGAATTAATAGAAGGCACGCACTAGACACAATGACATAATTTACATAAACAAAACCAAACAGCATACAGACTACCTCTAGATTTGTCATTTCACCATGTTATATCAGGTACAGGAAAAACATGGATGGGACAAAAATGACTTACACCATGTTCTGAATGTGAGGATTAATACATTCAGGCTTCCTCATACCAATTGGAAAAGCCAATTCCAGCATTACTGACCTTAAAGCAAGATACTTATAAATTTCCATGTACATTCTCTGGCTTTGCTCATATTTGTTCTTTCACTGTGTAGGATGGAAACAAATATATTATGTTTCAGATAAACTGGGCTGGAAGAAGCAAAACATGAGCAAGAGAAAGAACATACCTTGCTTTCTATTTGCAATTCAAGACTGCAGGCCTCAAATACTGCAGTCCAATGAACATTTTTCTGCATTATCTGTATTTCAGAATTTGCTGTTTCTAGAGATGCTTATAAATGTGATAAATGAACTCATAAGGTGGCTGTCTCCTGTGCAGTTTAGGATCAGTGGAATTGTTGCATAAAGCAGACATAGTAAGAATTTGGCTGTCACCCACATGTGAATAATTTTTAAAATGAGGGTCAGTTTTATGAAATAGAACAAAGTTATTAGATCACATTCTCCAATTAGTCAGTTTTAGAAACAATACCTTCACTGTCACTGAAATTTTCAATTAAGGAAAGGTTGAATAGCATGAGTGCTGCTTCTATAAGGCAAACTAGAATCTTTTAATACAAATACAATACACATAGATTATTTCTGTGTAACTAAATTTAACACAACAGGGCATGTTGGCAAACATAGAGCACCAGCTGTCAGCACTCAGAGCTGACAGGGTTGTTCTCTATTCAGATAATTATCTAGGTTGGTTCATTTCTACATTGCAGTCTAATTATAGTGGAAGTTAGATGAGAACTCCTTTCACTTGGCTCCATAATCAAATCTTTCAGAAGCAAAATTATATCATTTTTATCAGTTTGGCACTTCAGGTTGCATAGATGAACACTAGAATTACTCTTAATTTCCCTTCATCATTTCAATGGCAGAAGACAGTTTTAATCTTAAAAATTCACTTTGTTTCAGGTAAAGAATATTCTAGAAAGGGGGAGATTTAATTAATTTATTTGGAGTGTAGGATTTATGTAGCTCAGCACACAGCCGTCATCAAAGAAAGTCTCAAAACAATCATCTTAACTTCATTCACAACTGACATCCTAAATAACAGGCCCCTGAAATCTAATAGGGATTGGAAAGTTTTGACTCAATAGGTCCAAACATATTTTTATTTTATCAATAGGCATCCCAACCCACACAGTCCATTCTTCTGTTCCTACAAGGCAGTAATGGAAATTTCATGAGAAACTCTACTTATGAAACAAGATAATAGAAAATGCTATTTCTGAATAAAATATGAGTTCTCACAAAGGCCAATTGTATCTTTAGACTTTGTATAGAGAGTCTTGTCATTTTCTATGTGGAAAAATTTAACTGAAAGGCATGGATTTCTTTTAGGTTCCTTGGGCTGTAAGTAATTATTTCGCAGTGTCGTATTTCTGACATTTTATATGGATTTCAAAGCAGCACAAATTAAGTTACTAATCTGAGAAGTACAGCTCATGAGTGAAACACTGTCACTGTGCGGTATCACCAAGAAAGAAGTCTCATTACACTCAAGTTTCACTTTCTTCTTAATCTATGAAAGAAGCCAGGAATAAAGATTAAAGCACAGATTATATGTCAAATTCTGTTTTAGAATAAAGCCACATTATAAAGAATTCCTAGTTCTGTGCTCAACCATTCCATTCTGTACTGAAATAAATGGCAGTGTATTGTGTCACCACTTTAAAGGAACGCATTTACTGGTCATTTTCTAAAAGAATTATGGAAATCTGAGTGTTCAACTGGAAGGTTACTACTTGCTTTTTTTTTTTTTTTTTTTTGAACATACAAAGAAACGCTGCTGAGTTTTTGTGAAGGCTTGTGTTTGCCTTTAATAATCTGAAGAAAGACTGTACACTAACACTCAGTTTCTCTCTAATGCAGCACTGCACCATGCATCATTTTACCTCTTCTATTCATAATGTAAAAGTCCATTTATAGCACAGAATAATGGGCATATTTTATTTCCAATTCAGATTACTCATCTACACACACCCATTAAGATTTCTACTGTGCTTTCAATTTATCATTGCTTACTTTAATGCACCCAGTTTAATCACAGTAGCACCAGGAATCAGATCATTATAACCAGAGCTGTACTGAACTAATTTAATCTTCTCGGGGAAAATAACAAGGGAGAATGTGAGAGAACATTTTAGATTTAAAGATATGTGGGCTTTTCTTTTTGCAGTATTACTTACCACCTCCAATTTTATTTAAAAACTGCTTAAAATGATAAGGTTGATATACCAGTTTGAGTAACTGTGATCCTAAATAAAAAAATAAAAAATATAAAAAAAAAGGACTCTCCATTCAGACCTGTACAATATTGAAATATATATTTATGAAGAAAAATAATTGATTTGATGCAGTAGTAATGGAAAAATAAAATGAGAGAATGTAAAGACAGTAGCTCAAGACAAAAATTTGCTAGCATTCCTTATTTCAGACTTTAGCACATTTCAAAAACACCATAGGAATTTTCTAATGTCTGTCTATTTTTTGTGCAAGAGAGATCTAGATACAAGAGATACTAAAGATGGGGACTGAGGTGTTCTGACAAAGATGTGTCAGGTGTACTGGAATGTTACCTTAGAAACTACTCCAAGACAAGATGAAAATACTATGTTGAATAAGTAGAGTTACAGATAGGAATTACTACTTCTTGTGATACCTGGGAGAGGTTAAGGAATGTGAGTCCTGATACTGCAAATACAGGAAGGGTTAGGATTGCAACGAATCACAGTAACAGCTGAAGGATCTTCTTTCATAACAATGTTATGCTACAGTGGCATTTCCAGGACTGTACTGTCAAGTTTGAAATACCTTTTTAGAAGTAGACACCATTTCAAATTAAGACCTTTCTCTTTGTTCACTTTAATCCAAATCTTTCCTTAAGAGGGCTTATTTTCATAGTGAGAGTTATTTTGCATCATATAGTAGAGATGTGTTTATACTGGCTGCAAATGCTAAAGGCATTTTTGGCTCTACAACGCAGCAATGCAGCTGATCATTGACAGTTTTTAGAGCTAGTGATATGTATTATATATATGTTATGTTGGATATAATTTTATTTTCTCAGCATATTCTTCAAAACTTGGTATCAATTTTGTACTTCCTTGGCAAGCTTCCTTTTGAAGCAGTTAGCAAGAATTTCAATCAGTAGAGAAGGAAGTCTCAAAGGTTACTCTCCAAAGTGAGTGTTTTTAGGGTGCAAATACCTGCTAACTTACCTTCCTCCACTCATTGTCAGAAAAAGCATCTTAACCATCCAGTGTTCGAGGGAGGTCACAAGAAAATTCTGTTACATTGAAACTTTACTCTGCAGCCCCTGCACATTCTGCATTCAGTACAAACAATCACAGCTTTTGGTATATGAGAATAACCGAGTAAAAATAATCTCTTAGGAAGAGAAATGTCATTGAAACCTGAGAGGGGACTTCTTACAGATCTCCAGCAGGACTGAAAATGTGAAACCTTAATACCAATACCAGCTTTACACATATGTATTTCTTTTCGACAGAGTCCTAGAAAGAAAAAAGAAGTTGGTGAAGAGCTACATTGCATCAGCAATCAGTCTCAAACACACAGAAATAGAATTTAGGGAGTGTTTCAAGCCAATAACAAAATCTGTTGTTGGAAGAGAAGATGATTACAACAAAAAGCTAAGGTATGTCACAAGATGTAGCAATAAGACTTTCAGAAAGTATTTAATACTTATAAAAATAAGTACTTTCAGAAGTAACAAAGGTGGTTTTTTTTTGTTGTTGTTTTTTTTCTTTCTTTGTTTTTCACTTTTTTAAAGTATTAAGTACTTCTTTTTCTTCTAGGTACCCATGCTTTACAAATAGGAATGTATTTACAGGTAGAAGGTATTCTAGGAATATTGACAGACATACTTGTCACTGCTACATCTAGTGTATAAATATTGGAACATTCCAGGGAGCTCTATCCTAGAAATGGAAGTAAATATACTTTCAGAGATTTTGTAAAAATACACCTGCCTTTTTAGCAAATAAACATTAGGACAGATTTGTTTAATCTCATTTCCTCCAAGACAGGTAGAGCTCACATTCTCTTTTATATCTTATGTGCACTGCAAAGTACAAACAGAATGTCCTTATTGGGATATAGAAACTATTCCATATTGTTTGTAGACTGTAGAAAACAAAAGATTTTGAAGAGAAGAAAAAAGCTTGAAAATAACAATGTTAATTACGTGAATTTCAACAGTTACATTCAAGACAATTCAGCATTCTACAGTAAATTCATACCTCTGAACTGAATCTGTTTCAGATTGGAGCACACTGGTAAGCAGAATGGAGTTATGGGAATCTGGAGGATTTAGTTCAATGCTGTGAATAAAGACAACTTGCTTCTGTAGAACTGTAAATCTGGCCTTTTCACACAACATTAAATTAATTAAGTAACAAGACAAAAGCATTCATCTGCCTGAATAACTCCACTTTTTTTCTGAAAGTGACAGAATATAATTACACTCACATATGCAAAAGGTTCCTATAAAAATAAAAATCTATTAATCAGTTGATCAGGCCACACTTTAATAGAACTTTTAATGCTGTGCATCCAGAGGCGCTGTGCCCAAAAGGCACATTAGAAACTCAATTAATTATGAATTATTCTAATAAATGGATTGTAAACCTGGATTTAAGGGGGCTATATGCTTGCCAACATAGCAAATTAACCTGGATATTGGGAATTCCAAAGCTAGGATGAACTACAGCTGGAAACATCATGAATACATAAAAAGGCTTGCTTTCTTTATGTGAATCAAGAAAATATATTGAGAGCTACTGAATATTGAAGATCTAACAGAGAAATCTAGCCATGCAGGTCAAAGAGAAGGAAGCAAAGATAACATACCAACCATGCAAACTTTCCAGTGGTTATCAGTATGATAGATAATATCCTAGTGCCAAAATTTGCTGTAAGATCCATAAGAATCTGGGGTAAATGGATCTGAAAGAAAAAAATAAATCAGCTTGCTGTAGAACTAAATCTAAGTAGGTTACTTTGTGTATGCTGTGATCTGGAAAGAGGCAGAGTAGAATTTAGATACAGCAGTAACCATCAAAACTCCATGCATTTTCCGTTCCAGGTACCTAGTAAATGTGGCATATTAACATGCTCAAAATGCAAAGTTGTTGCGGTACTACATTACTGTACAGTAATGAGTACAATTGAGAGTTTTTAATGGTGCCTACAGAATCAGTAACACTGTTTAAAAAATGTAAACATGTTGTATCATCTTTATTGTGGATTTAAAGAATTGGGCTTAAGCTTTCTATCGCTTAAGTACTATTGGTTACTGGGGACTTTGTTCAATTGTATGAAAGGAAAAGAAAACTGTACAATGCAGTATCTCGAATTCCCTCAACTATTCAGAGGTCTGCACAATGAAGGCAGTAAAATGTCGTACTATAACACTGCTTATATGAGAACAGGACTTTACTATGGATAGTACTTGAGCATTGTCAGCTCTTTCATTTTCCTGCCCCAGCAGCAGTTTCAGTCCTGATAGCTTTGCTTCTGCCCCTCAATGACTCCTCACCCTTTCCAAGAGTGAGAGCTTCCAGATAGCTCTGACACGTTCCCATTGCTCTCTACATCATTTTATAAACCATTGAAAGCCTCTCAGGCACATAGCCAGTCTTTTAGAAAACAGAAAAGAATAGTTCAAGAGATGCAATACTATCTTTGATGAAAAAGTGTGTATTTTGCTGATGCAAGAGGGATGACTGACAACTGGAACAGCTTAATATTTAGCTGCATGTTCAGGCATAGAGATCTCAGTGAATATTTCTTATATAAAATGTTTTCAACTGAAAAGATCTTAAAACATTTAACACAAAAAAATCAGTCTGATATCCTTGTAGACTCCTGTGATAAAGCATATATTGTTTAACAATTTTTCGCTAGCTCCTGGAGAATATTTCCCCTCCAACTGTTTTGTTTTATTTTGTTTTGTTTTGTTCCACATAGTTCTAATGCATTGTATTCTACTGCACTCAATAGAAAGATTTAAAATAATTAGAAAAGTAATTGTATTATTGTGGCAATACGAAAATTCTGCTACCGCTGGGTTGTATATGGAGTATATTTACTCTCTTTAATTGTATTAATCCAGTATATTTTTCTTAATTTTCTTTTTTAATTGAGTACCTTTTAAAGGTACTTAAACTCCACTTCTCTCATTCTTTCGATTGTCATCACTAAAATTGCTCTTGGAACACAAAGTGGGAAAATCAAGTGGCTTATGATCAAAAATCAGTAGCAGGCTTGTTTGAAACAAAGAGCAGTTGTAGAATTCATGGTGATAGAATTGTTGCACTTTGGGAAAAATTCAGAGACTCAAGGCTAAGAAGAGAAAAGGCTAAATGCTATAGAATGTGATAAGAAAACAATGTGGATACATTTTGAATATATCTTACCCAAGTTGAAGAAGCTAAGGAAGATTAGAATTCCTGCCTAAGGAACTCTGAGAATATCCGTAATGTAAACAGAAAGCTGGGTTTCATGCAAGTATTAGTCTAGTCAGAAAATGTAGAGTAAAAGTGGTCATTCACCATTCCATGTATTTAATCCTGAAGATAACTTGCAGTAAGAGCAAGAGTTTATAATATATTATGCATTATAGCAAATCACAAAGACATTCAGTGGTATTGTCCAAAACTAAGAGCTAATCAACCTTTTTCTCTATAAGGCCAGTCATGCCAAAGTTTCTACACCTGATAATCAACTAATGAAGGTGTGATTGCCACTTGATCCAAATCCATACAGTCATGGCACAAAAGTGATCAGACTGAGAAAGAGACAAAGATCTACACATAAAAATGAGGAGATTCTGCTTTTTCTGTTTCTGTTTACATGTTTACATTTTTATCTTCGTACTTTTTAAATTCTTAATACCACAAGTTTGTTCTCTTCACCTCAATAATAGCATATTAAATATATATATATAAATTATATAGAGGTTAATTTCCAGATGCCTAATCATTTTGATAGAACCTGAAATCTAGAGTTCTGAAGCATCCTTTTTATCTCCCTGCTAAATTTCCTATAATTTTAAAACACTTAAAAAAAACTGTCCATCCTGAGTAGCAATCTTTGCATAAGTACAAAAAATATAAGTCTAATTTAAATTCTTTATATAATGCAATTTTGTTTTGTTACAATCAAGGTATAGTAAAAAATAATAAAAATAAAATCATAATTTATCTAGAAGTGCCAAAAAAGTATTTACAGATAGAAAAGGACATGAAAAATTGAAGAATTGTAGCTGATATTTTTTGACATTACTATTAGATGCATATATTTTTTCCTTCTTTCTTTCTTTCTTTCTTTCTTTCTTTCTTTCTTTCTTTCTTTCTTTCTTTCTTTCTTTCTTTCTTTCTTTCAGCAGAACATGAGAATAAAAGGATGCTGCTGAAAGAACAACTTCAAGAACAATTTAGGCTCTTGACATCTTGAAAGGGAAGTGATAAGAAAGTAAGGAAATTAATTAACCTTGCCTTGCCTTATGAATTTTGGTTTCTTCTTTTGCTCTAAGAGTTGTTGAGGTCATTGTAATCAGATGGAAGAAGTTGAAAGAATGGCTCTTAGCAGACTGAGCCACTCCCAATTTGTGCTCGTGTTTGTGAATGTAGAGTGAAGTTTCTGGATAAATTGTATGCGCTACTGTTTTATGAGGAGTAACATCAAAAACATATTTTTCACTGAATTTGCAGCCTGTTTTCATGATTATATTAAAATTAAAAACAGATGGTTTTAGGTATCTTGAAATCATTCACTTTAGTTTCTAACATCACTATTATTTAGAGTTCTGAAGCAAAACTGTACTTAACTATTGACTGGTATAATTACTATGATATTCATCATTGCTTTGTTTATAGAAAGGTGACAGTCACTTTTTTCTTTTTCTATTAAAAAATACATTTTCCTCTTCAAGTATCAGATAAAAAGCATTAAACTTTTTACACGTCAGCTTACACATTGATTTATATCTTGCATCCCTGCATTTGGGAGCTACTGGAAATTATGTTTGCACTGATATCTAGTGGTGGCAAGAGGCAGCTTTTGCTTTGGATTTCCCTCTATGAATAATAGACATAAACTAATATCTCCAAATATTAAGTATGTTTGTGATGAATTAGGAACATAATCTGCACATATGCTGAGACAAGAGAAAAGCATTGTTTAGATAGTTTTATGAGATCAAAGAGACTGCAGTCTTCCCCCTGCACAAGTGAGTTGTAAACATCAGATATCTTTTGTACTAGAAGAGTCTTAGGTGTTTCCCCACCGCCTTTAAAATGAAGTATACAAAGCCCTGCATAGTGAACGTGAAAATGAGCAGAAATAACGAATAAGCAAGCATCTCCAAAAGTCATTTGAACTAAATAAATTCTAAGTGTAGGTAACACTTAATGTTTTGTATACTCATTCTGCCTGCAATGCCAAATCAATAGATAGTGATGATAAGAAACTCATCCTTGAAACCAATTACTGTGCGTTATTTCACTCACTGTGAGAGAAAACAGCAAGAAAAAAAAATATATTTTTTTAGTCCTGAAAGCAAAATAACTGCTATTTTGATTTTCTTATTTCTATAACACTAGTTATAAGCAAAATAATAAATAATTAGAAAACACAATCAATACTCCTTACTTAGAAACAGATAGGCTAAAGTGTATTTCTGTTCCATTGTTGCTATTGTTTCCTTCATATACTTTAAAAATCTATTTTCTCGCATTCAGCTGTGGAAATCATTCATTTTGTTTGTTACAGAAATTTAAAGAGCTCAGTGCTTGATCTTAAAAAGTGCTTAAAATTATAAGGTTTAATACAAATGAAAATTATGATTATACTCCAGTAGTTATAACTGAAATACAGAAAAAACTTCCTTGGTTCTGCCTTGTACATTCCTTCCAACCAGATACCTCCCTCAAGGTGAAAAAAATGATACAGTCCTTTGCAAGTAATAATTATTTTATTCCATTACCGCTTTATGCATGTGAAAAAAAACCCCAAACCTTCACAAGGGCATAAGTAGCATAAAATCAATGAGCTATAAAGCTGGGTATGTTTTTGTATTCTATTACTGAATGCGAGAACACATGTTCACAGGCTGCACTTCATTTTGCAGGCACAAAGTCCTTAACAGTCAGCTTGAAACTGTTGGAGACTGTTCTGCTTAGTAAGAATAATCTAACTTCCTTGATTGTTGAATGTCAAAAGGCATTTATGTGATTTTTTAAATTAGAAAAAAAAAATAACATAATTTCTAATGGAAAAGAATTCAAATGGGAATAATCGTTGTACAATACTCCATTACAATTTCAGGACAAACTTTGCCTAATCACCTGCCTAGCTGACATTTTTCAATTTTTAATTACCTGAAATAGTCAATCTGTTGTGCATTCTGCACTAGAAACAAAATAATGAAATTTTCAAAGGTCATCTTAATAGAAAGGTAAAACAAAAAAAAACAACAACAAGAAAAGAAAATAAAAAGAAGCAGGGAATGTACCATCCATGATTAAAACATATGTGGCAAAAAAAACCAAGCAAATAAACAAGAAAAAAAAAACCCAAAACAATTCACAAACATTTTCACAAGGGAATCTCTAGATTTATGTGTTGCTGAGTCATAGAATCATTACAGTTGGAAAGACCACTAAGATCATCAATTTTAGCCATTAATGTCTGTCCTTATCCATTAGAGTAAGGAGATGCAAGATGCAAAACTGAAGGTCTTTACAGACATTTAATTTTGTTTTGTGCTTAGACAGATGAATTTCTTGTAGCTTATCATCATTCATAAATAACTTAAGATTTATGTTTAAATTGGCTATATTGTTTTCTCTACTTCTATTTTCCAAGTGCAAGAAAGCACCTTTTCAACAACCTTATTGGCTAAACTCACACATAGGCTGTTTATCTCCATTTATTTTTGTACTGACATTGTCCTTAGGTTCAAGCCACTTGTTTTATCTCTGATAAAACATCTGATAAACATCTCTGATGTTTATTCTCTGAAATATTAATAGTTACTAACCACCTCCCTTCTCTCACTCTCTCTCTCTCTTTTTTTTAAGGCTCTTCTAGTCCACAAAATAAGTTCTCTGTTCTCCCAGTAATTATTTGCTCATCTTTATCTGCTTGTAAGTCAGCAACTATGTACACTTATTCTGGATGCATCCTTATTAGTGCAATTAATACTTTTCTACTTGTTCTGAAACAACTTTGCCTGCTACAGTCTGAAATCATATTTGAAGTTTCCACAACCATGTGTCTGAGACTGGTAAGGACTGTCTCAAATCAACATGAGACTCCCAACATCACTTTGTGGACGATTTTACATATGAAGGCATTTGTTTGCCTTCGAAAAGGAGTGCTCAAGAGTGTTACCTGGCTAAAGACTTGGCCTGGGAGCAAAAAACTCCAGCTTGATATGGGAGACTGGGAGATGATACCATTGTATCCTGTGAAGACAAGTTTGTGTCTCCCTGCTTCCTGTTATCCACTGACTTCAATTTGCAAGGCCAAATTCAGAGAAAATTTAGAGTAGGTTCACTTCTTAACTTTTTAAAATATTTTATGATATTGCTTTTGTCAATATGGTTTCACTAGTGGCTGTTATCTTTAAAGGAAGCTTGGGATTTTCAATGTATTATGCATATTGGAATATTTTTTATGACTTAAAAATCTACTTAGCTTTTGTTAATGCCCTATTGCATGTGATCTCCTTAGGGTTCTCAAGGTGTGCTAGCAGGAGAAGCAGACTCTGTAGAGCAAAACAATTGATCTGAAAACTTAGCATCCACAGTGACATTACAAATGGGATTCACTTTGAACAATCTCTTGTCTTGACCCAGGGACTGAGCATTCATTAGCAGCTGCAGTTTTTAGTTTACTCCTGGAGTTTATTTGGAAACTAGCACTAAGAGACTGGCTTCAAATGCATACTCGTGATCCAAATTGGAATGGCAGGTAGACACATCCTTAAGCTAGATCTGTATGGGAGATCTCCACATAACAAAGGCAATATGTACTTTAGGTAATAGAGTGAGAAATACAGTGATGTCTGAACTGCATTGCAAAACAAAGAGATGAATATGCTGCCTTAGTGAAAGTTTAAAACAAAAGAGCTCGACAACTCCCAGCCATCTTTTCTCTCTACAAACACTTATTATCAATTAAGTTCTGTAAGGAATGTTAAAATATATATCAAAAGCCAGAGAAGGAACATGCACACAATTTATTCACAATATGTTTGAGGTCAGAATCTCAGCTAAAACTTGCCTGCATTCTTGAGGCAAATGAAATTGCTATCAGCAATGGAATTGGTTCTAACATCTCAGTCAACCATACATGCAGTGGCTCAGGACTTGGATAAGGAAATCCAAATCCTTCCTGAGGAGAAATTTTCTGCAGTGTTAACTATACTATTGTTCTTTTTAGTGATATAAATCCTTTGATTTCCCGTAAGAATTGTTCCCACATTATCTATGGTTTCAAAACAGAATATATTAGGATACCTCAGAAAGAAGAACAAATGATCTGAAAGAGCATGACATGCTGAAAAATATATGCTGCTCATGGGATAGTTTTAATATTGTGTTGCCATAGCGATTAATGAACCAACAAGAGTGACTTCCCATGAACTGCAAAAGAAAACCCACTGTTGACTCTCCAAAGCACAAGCCCCAGTGAAACTTCAATAGTGATAAATAGTGATTAGCTCCAATAATTATTAGTTAAGGCATCTGCCACATGTACCACAGAAACAATAAGTTGGCCTTCTTAGAATTGATTGCAAATATCACTGACTCAAACAGCTCTGGAACTATACTCTTATACTCTATATTTGTGAAAGAAAACAAACTTTTCTAGGGATTCATAATGCAGGTCATCTTTCCCTTAAAAAATATTTACTTATTTAAATCTGAAGTGAAAGTAAGGTTAGTGATCACTATACCAGCATTTTGCTTACAAGCAGATCGTAGTGTTTAAAATTGTACTGCACCTAATTTACTAAAAGACTGTGTAACCGAGGAACATGGGAATTTTCAAACTATTTCACTACTTTTAAAATAGACTGCCATATAGAGGTTCACATATGCATTTGTGTGCATATATTCATATATGCATACACATACCTCTTCATATTCACAGTATAAAGGAACTTACCATTGTCTTTTTTTATACTTATTTCACATTTATCTCAGAATAAATGTTGTATGGTCACTGACTTACTCTCTATTCCATTTCACCTTCCAAACCTCAGTTTCTCTGCAAAAACTCATTGCCAATAAACATTTTCAGGCCATAACAATTTACAGGGAACCTGAGGTCTATTTTAGAATCTCTGCATTACTACCTATAAAATTCAGAATATATATTTGAGGCCATGTATGATGGTATACTACTTCCTGCCCCCGACCTCTTCCTTTGGTCAGGCCATTGCATCTAAAGCCTTGCTCAGGACTGATAACACAGTCTTGCTGAATACTGACTGTGAGTCATCTTGAACCATAAATAGTGAGCCTGAGAGCCCCTCAAGCTCTAATGCTAATTAGAAATGGCATGTGACCTCTTCAGTTTCTTCTAAATATTGTCAACCTTGAGTGCCTGTAGTCTTAAAGTGGATTATGTGGAAAATTTACCAGAGGTAACTTATTAAAAAGTACACGTCTTGAGAGAAGAAAGGTAAATGTTCAGGGTGGAATGTGGTGGATATTCCATTATGATAACGTCCTAAGCAACATGACCTGTGACCTTAGGAGTTAGCAAATACCAAGAGACACTGGTGTGCTGACTCTAAGAGAAAAACAGCATGGAGTGTGAAGAAGAGTTTGTCTCATGAACAAATTTCATGATCATCCTGCAGCAATGGGGACTTGACAATACTACTGTATCTGATACACTATCTTGTTTTCCTGATTGGTTTTCTACTTTTCTGACAAAAAATTGTTCCCTGAGTAAAATTTGCAAAACAAAGGTATGTTTTACTACAGTCACTCAATCTTCACTTGAAACAGAATATAGTATGAAAATGGCAAAAAGAGAGAAGGAATTTAGGGGAGAGATACCATTGCAGACAAGTCAGGAAGACATCACTGGCTTCTGGAGTCTGCTGATGGGCTAAGCCTCTCTTCCATCCTGCATAAGAACACCTATTGGGTGAGATGAGCACTTGGATATACCAAGTGCCTCCCCAGGAAATTTATAAATATAGAATTATTCCATGATTTAACTCAATTGTAATCAGATGCATTGTTCATGTTCTTGGTTATCCTCACATGGTTTGCAGACAACGTATTTATCACCAACAATCCAAAATAATCTATAGTCTGTTGCTTTAATAAACTTTCTTAAGGGTGGTCATGAGAGTCTATTCAAATGTGTCTAAATGAATTGGACAGTGCAGTATTTTTGAATATAGAATTGTGATTGTTTGTATATTGAATATGACTGGATTTATAGCACTGAATTGGGCATCACTCTAAGAATCTGAGCTCAGTGACTGACAGCCCCTTTGATACCTGAGGAAAAGCTGGAACTAAAGGATGTTCATTTTCTGTCAAACTTCTTTGCCCTTTTGTGGGACACTGTGATTTTTTTAATTTCTTTTTAATAAAAAGGAAAAAAGAAAAAAAGATTACAAAACTACAGACTATTTTATCTACTATAATAAAAACAACATAGCTGAGCAATGAAATGGCATATTGTTACAGTCTCCTAGTTTTAACAGCCATTAAAACAACCTCTGATGAATAGCAGAAAACACAGTTCAAAATATTAAGTAGTCTCCCACCCCTGAAACCTGAGTACAGGGACCCTGACGACCCATGGATGCAAGCAGCTGAAAGCAAAGACATTTTTGATGGTGTTGGCAAAACCTAAACACTGAAAGCCACTGGGTTAATACAGAATGAGTTCCCAGACTTCTGCTTACACTTCAAATTTTACTGTTGGCATCCTTGTGATAACTCGTAGGACTGGCTGAAAGATGCCAGCTATAAACGGAATTGAATTTTTTTTTTGTGCAGGGCTTCTTTCCCTCCCGATAAAGAAATTATGGTAAAACTTTATAGCTCCATTAAGTTAATAAACTCTTACTTGGGCATAGGAAGCAGAAAAAGTTGGCAGGGTTTGTTCATAATGCAGTTCTCCATCACACGTCCCCAGTAGCTGCCAATGTCAGGTGTCTCCTTCTCTGCTACACCATGAGATGGCCTCTAACTCCATCACTGCAGTGAAGCCTGTGCACATAGGAAGGGACCTGTTCACTCCTTGCAAAACCGATGAAAACATTAACAAAAAGGTTCTGTTGCCACTTCTCAAAAGTAATAGACTGGGCCCATTTTATTCTATTATTTCCCCACTAATTATGAAGCAGTTATTATATAGAAGGCTTGGAATGAATTATCCTAGTCCCTGTTTACGCCACTAACATATCCATTTAGAGAATGGTTGATTACAAACAGGTAATTTGAGACAATAAAAGAAAATACCATGGCTTCTACCTTAATATGTATTTTATGTTTTCAAATTTTGAGATCACCTGTTTCTCAATGTTTTCCTCTCTCCTTGAACGTGTCTTTTCTTAAGCAATTTTCAAATGTACTTTGCATCTGATGTAACAGATCCTACTAATCTGAGGGGTCATGAGGAGTATAGGAAATACAAAATTATTTTAAAAAGTTGTAAGAAAAAAAAACATTTTATAGAAGATGCTGAAGAGTAAAATGCAGATCCAGTCCTTACACAGAAGGATTTCTGCATTCACCCTAAGTCCTAAGCAGAGGCAGAGGCTTAGGACTTTATAGAAAACATTCATGACAGAGAAGACTAATCACTTACCTACACGTTTGTAAAAATTGAACTATAGCCTTGATCTGATCTTTGTGGTTTAACCTATAGTATAATTTCTCAATTCTGATCTCACTCTAAATTCTGATTTAAGTTACCTGTGGAACTTGCACCAACTTCTGCAAGAACATGACTGTCATCAGCTTAAAGCTTCAACTTTGCTAAATGAAGGATAGTCAGTAAGACCAAGTTAGTTGATCCATTTGTGTTTTACCAACATGTATGCTCAGCTTTGAACCCAAACTGGAGGATAGCCGTCCCATGCTGGTGGTGATCTCAGATTTTTTAGTCACAGCAGCATTCTCAGGCCATACTCATGTTCCATGATATTTTACACTGCTTTTGATATATGTTTGTAAAGTGAAAAAAGGTAATACTTCCCTGCAACAGATGCTACTTAAGTGTTGTGAGATTTTTGATTATTTCGATTATTATAATGATTAACACCAGAAAGGCAGACAGTGTGATCTCAGTAAGCAGGCTGTACAGTATTTTGTTACATAGTGAACTCCGTACTTTGGAGAATGGTATCTGGTGCAGCTATTTAAAAGTAGATAAAGAGATAAAGAAGGAGCAATGTATAATGTACTTTTAGAGATAGTTACACGTTAAACAGTGGTAATATATTATTCTGAGACAGAGCTTTGAATTTATAAATTCTTTGCATTTATAAAAGCTGTTTGATACTATTTTTTATAATTAAACCACTGTTTCCTAAATGCACAGGACAGAAAGTGGCAGGACATTCCAATGCACCTTTGGCAATTTAACCATGTGCTACTTCCTACAGTTTTATTTAGTCTCTGAAAATTAATGCTAACATTGATAAGCAACATTCATCACAAATTCAGGTGAGATAGTGCTTCTTTACCTGATCCAGAGAACAGAAATCATTTCAAAGTCTTATGTTTACTTTCGTGCTGTGCTCAGAGAATTGAAAAACACCCAGGGCACTCAGCTGTCAACAAGGTTTCCATCAAAGGAAGATCAAATTACTCTTTATTTTAATATTATATCACTTGACACCTTTGTATCTGTAAATTATATTTATTTTCCTTGACACAAGGATTGGTGACAATTTTTAATTTGTTTTCTTTTAGAACTGATGAAAAAACACGTCTCTTTTTCTTCTTTTCTTTTCTTTTTTTTTTTTTCAAGTCTATAAGAAGCAGAACAAATCTTTCAAGATCAGTTGCGAATCACAAATGGATTTGACTGGGTAAGCTCCAGAGATCTGTAACAAGATACAGAGCATTTCACTCCTATGACATTAGCTTGAAATTAGCCCAGGTGAACAGAGAGCAGGAGTCATTTTCAGCTAACGTCTGTCTGTTCAGCAGCCCACACAAAATGACTTGCTGGAATTTAATGCATGCAGCTCCTTTGGGTCACACAGCCACTTTATAGAAACCAACATTAATCAGTAGACACCCTGAATTATGAATACACACAAACTAACTGTAGTACACAGAGTGATGCACATGGGGAAGGAATTGCTCTAAGTAAATGTACACAGATCAAAAACGCAAAGATGTTCAATTATTATGCAGAGGTACACAGAAAACAGAAAGTACTGTTGTTCCTCTGTATGAATCCATATTAAACCCTCACCTGGATTATTATCTCATTTTCACATTGCTCCATCTTAAGAACCCTAAAGATCTAGAAAAGTTCCTAGAAAAGACAAGGGAGCACTGATGGTGGCAGCAATTGATAATGAAGAAAGATGAGTTAGGGAATTATTTCATTCTGAAGAAGGTAAGTGAAGAAGAGTGAAAAACTACCAAACAAATTGAAGATGGAAAATTAGCATGTTTGTTTATTTTTTTCCACATAAGAAGGAAGGGGCACTGAATGAAGTTATTAGCGGGTATAAGATAAACAGCTGTACTTTTCCACACTGTACATGATGAAATTAAGAAATACCTTGCCACAGGATATTACAAGACTCAAATGTGTTTAGAAAGTGGTTAGTTAGGTTCATGGAAGTGAAGGTCCTCTGAGGATTATTCCCAACATAGCTGCAGCTTCTGGTTCTCAGTTGCACAGACAGCTGATTACAAGAAATGCAGAACACCAGCGTGGGGGAAGCATTTTTCTAGACTGACATTATTTTTCCATTTTCCAAAAATATCTTTCTTCTGGACATCTACAACTAGATCTGCCAAGAGAGGCTATGAGGCTGAAAGGTACAGTAATTTCTAGTCCATATAAGAAGTTCTACTTGTTTTGAACATATTCATAAAAACAATAGGCAATCAATTGTTCCTTTTGTGGCAGAGATGGTTATATAATACCCAGCATGTGATCAGATTGAGTATAGGAAGCAAACTGTTCTTCTAGGGCAAGATACCTCCTAGAGGTTTTTGTTTATTTTGAAGGGTGTTAAATGCAACTGCTTTTTTAACAATTAATTCAAAAGCTCCATACAACTGGGTTCTGAATATGCACAGTGAGAAATGTTTGATGAATTTATTGGAAGAATAACATCAAATTCAGGGGAAAAACGTGTATAATATTTTGGAGGGAAAAAAAAAGAAAAAAAGAAAGAAAGAAAAGAATGTTCAAGATGTTTGTACTTTATACAAAAAAGACTCCTAAATTTAACTTCCTGAGTATTTTTATTTTAGAGAATTCTGCTGTATTGAAGGGTTCATTTAAAATTATCACCTGTGGAATTCAGCTTACTCTACTTTAAAGATAGGAAGTTTATCCTCACACCAAGATTGTCCTCTACCAGGTATTAGTTGGAATTATGTACGACTTCTTTCTTCTTATGCTACATACTGTGGGCCACAATATCATAGGTTGGTGGTATGGCAATAGAGGTTGAACATTCCCATCAGTATTCTGTTATATTTTATTGCCATGTTACAAATGGCAGCAGAGAGGAAGTCTGACAAAAAGGCCACTGACAGGGAAACGTGTACAAAGCAAAGGTAACCAAATTTCTGTGTGGAAAAAATGGCATCAATTAATATTTATTGACTCTTGCTAAATGTTTATGGAGACCAAACAGTATGTAAGCACAGTGAGGTGGGTAGCGTGTTTCAGCAGCGGAGCACCTCTGCAGAGGTGTAGCTTTCTATAAGTACAGCATGCAGGCTCTTGTTCATTGCTGGCAAAAATCCATAGCTAATGACAGTGACTATGTTGAAAATAGAGCAAGTTCTCAGCTACACCACACTATCAAATAGCATTATTGTGCTCTTTGTTGTACTTTCCATGGAACCTAAGTGCTTATTTTTCTTATACTTTTCAGTTTCTGTGTTTAAAGAGATGTTGATTCTAATTATTGATATGCTCTTGCATTCAAGTCTTATCTAAAAACATCCTGCATTTTTTTTTTTTTTAATTAGTAGGTTGTGGTTTCAATCAGTTTTCAAGCATATATATAAAAGTAGCAGTATTTTTCTTGGGAGCAAGCAAGCAGACATCATAAGACCTGCATATCGGTCATGGCAGTAGCTGCAGGAGTAACTATTCTGTAACAAAAGGACCATTTTGTACATCAGCCAATATTTTGTAGTGAGCCTGGGTTGCTCCTGCACTCTTTGGCATGAAAAGCTGTAGACAATTCAAATACATCATCAACAATTATTGCTCAAAATCTCAACACATACTGAGAGTTCACATTCAACTATATTTGAACTGAATACTGCACAAAAAAACAACAGAGGGAACAACAACAAAAAGGCAGTTTTATATAATGGAATTAATAAGAGCTAGAGAATTGGCCATTATTGCAGTAATCAAATTTGAATGCCTCGATCATCACTGAACATAAGGGATAAGTTTTGTTTCTTTTTTTTTTTTGGGGGGGGGGGGGGGAAGGGAGGGCAGGGAGGAGAAAGGGGAAAGGGGTGTGTGTGTATGTTTTGTTATTTCTTTGTATTTAATTTGAAGTACCGTTTAGAAATTATATTTGAATCTGATCCTTGAACTTAAGCACTGGCAGCTATTCATCAAAGATACGGAAAATATATATATATATATATATATATATATATATATATATATATATATATATGTTTTTAATACATTTCTGTTTAAATTCTAAGCTAAAATGGAGCATTTAAATCTCCTAGCTGTCAAATAATGAGGGACCTTGGCCACATTTATTAAAACTTACAAAAAGTAGGGGATCATTACCAAACTGGCAGCTCTTTCTATAATCACTGGAAACCATTGCCAACTGACATGAAACAGATTTATGCTCTTGCTGAAGATCTCTTCTACAGCAAAGTACTGAAGTCCTAGATCAAGAAAAGGAAGTAAAATCTTCTTGCTGACTCCAAACAAATACCAATAATTAGAAAGTAGTTGAACTCTTCCATCTAAACTATGCATAGTTTCAATTAGCTTTCCAAACAGCTACTGAGATGAAATTGTTTTAGAAAATAAGTCACACCTAGAAATTTTGTACAATCATCATGCAAAAAGATACAATCAGCCGGACTGCAGTGTAAAGCTTCACTTAGAAATACTGTTTCAGATTTCAGTCAGTGATCAGAGGATACAGATCTTAGAAAAGAGAATGAAGATATAAATGATGTGAAGATGATGGATAACCCAAGACAGTGAGCACTGACACTATGCAAACTGGATGAGAAAAATGTCAAAAATCAGTTGTGCAGAAAACACATGGTTTGGTAAAACTTAATTTGCGTACCGTTGTTCATTCTAAACCTAGACTTAGTTTCTTGGTATGTTAATTATATGTGGAAAGGAGTTATTCTTTGTCCATCTAAAGAATATTATACCATCACTAATTCCTTCTATCAAGACATGCTAATATATATGTATATACATATGTATATATACATACATACATGTATATTTGGCAATACAGTTCTGCAATTATTTGCATTCAATAAGATATTTTTGCTTTTGATAGAATGGAACTTTTAAGTTTTCTATTATGATTATATTTATCAGACTAGGTGAACAATTCACGAACTGTCTTTTTCTCTCTTCCTTTACCATATGAATATCTTAGTCCCAATATATTTTTATCTACCATCTGCAAGATCACGTGGTTCCCTAACTGCTTTTTACTAAATGCCTCATGCCATCCATTTGTATCAAATGATTCTTATGGTAGTGAGATTTTAATTTGATTTTTTCCTTCAGCTAAAGTTCTCTAGACCCATGACTGTAATGAATTCCTCCCTCAGAACCATGAAGAATAATCTCACTTCATGGAGTTTAAGTCACAAAAAACCAAAATTAATTAAATAAAAACATCAGTTTCCTTTAACATATTGCTGTTTTACAGGGCACAGCAGGCAGCTCCATTGGACACTCACTTCTGAAAGCAAACATGCAACCTAACACCTGAAAACAGGTTGTGTCAGTACATAAGTATTTTCATATTGTATTACCATGCTTTTTTTTTTTTTCTTTTCTTTTTTTGCTTTGGTTAATAAGTTCTCCCTTGAAAGTCTGACTAAAGCAAGATAATCTCTACTTTGCAAAGATTAACCTCATTAATATCAATTAATGCATAATGACAAAAGGTTTTAATGTTTTACAGAAGCAGACTAGGGGGGCAGGTACAAAGGAGGATTAGAGAGGATCACCTGTATCTTTAGTTTGTGACATCTCATTAAATATTAAATAATTTATAATAACCATCAGGTATTTTATAATCGAGAATTTGTAAATGTTTAAGCAGTAGGATCCATGACTGGTAGTAGAGAAGAGAGTATTCTCTTATAATAATTAATACAGAGACAAAGATGAAAAAGACAAGATTGAGGTCCTAAGGAAAGAGGGACTCAGAAACGTATCTCCAGAAAGCAGAATTGCTGGTCACTCTCCCACTACTGAGAAGAATAGTAATTACAAGTTACATTTTGTGTTCACAGTGAGAGGAAACAAGGCAGAATATTCAGGCAGCTGCCACATTACCAGGAACAGGCATGGCATTTGGCCATCGTTTCAAGTTTTTAAGCACACAACATGCACTAGCATCATTTTCCAGTAATAACACTGATATATTTCTGTCATACCAGCTCCCTGTTGAGCCCACCCATCCTGTAATAAATTCATGTAGAATTCAGCTTTTGTTTCTTCATTTATAGAAGATGACATTCTCCCCCTCATAACTTCCACAGAATACACATCTTTTCTGGAAACTTTCTATAACAGATTTTTGCTAAGAAACCTCAAAGCACAAAACAAAAAACTACTACAATTTTCACTTAAAGCATTCCAAGTTCAGTGGAGGAATTCCCTTTTTCTGTTTACTGATACTGATTACATTGGCCTCAATTACTTCTTTTCACTTGACGCACTGTCTCCCAGACAAAGTCTAACCAATGTCAGTCAAGCAATGTTACTTAGAACTTTAAAACATTCTACTCTTCATTTCAACTAACAAATGCATATTTTTAAATAGAACTAAGATTTTGTTTTCAAATGAGAATAATTACGTTGTTCCTAGCTCTCAAATATATTCCTTCCAACTTTGAGATAACTGAGAATAAAATTGTCCTGTGCTAGAGATCTCTCCTGTCCTGAGATCTTTACATGGAACAACAGAAAGACAGGAAATATAAAAATTAAAAATAAAATAAAAAAATCTTATAACTCGAATTCATAGGTGAAGTCATATTGAAATCCCTTTTATTCCTCAGCATAATCACACATACTACTCTTTCTTTTTTAAATGGGCATGCTCAAATAGTCATAAGAAAATAATCTCATTGGACCTATTAAGAACAGATTTTTTTTAAATGAGCAACCATTAATTTATTAGTTGTTTAAAATGTTTGAATGAATGCATATTGAAGCCTTTGAGAAATATACATATTTCCGTGTGGACGAACTATAAAAGGATTGTCTTCCTCTGCACAAGATGCTACCTTTAAAGGGCAATGACAAAATAAGATATTTTCCTATTTGATAATTGACCATTAATCTCCAGTTAAGTGCTCTGTTCTTCTTCTCTGCTTCCATCACTTTTCACTTCTACTTATATTTAATCTTCTTCTAAGCACCTGAGAATATACTGGGAATATACTGTTCCAGGAAGTTTCAAGTTGTAAAAACTTGGAGTTAGTACACTTTAATAACTACATTAATTTTACACACTTACCTACTTAAATACAGGTGGTTATATAAAATATTTCAAAACTGAATTCAAACCTGTAATTGCTAAGAAACAAAAGGATCACGTCATGGTCTTTTTTCCATAGAAGTAGTTGAAAAATTCAGAAGCAAGTACAACATCTTGTTGTCTCTTTTCACAGGATGAAAAGAGACACTGCAACCCTAATTGACATTGCTGATCCACAAATAATTTTGTGCTAGTAAGTAAAATCAGAAAAAAATCTAGAAAGAGAAGTTCTAAAAAAGTCATCTTTCCTTTTCCCATCCCCATTTATTTTGCTGAGCTGCTGCTGCTGCTGCTACTGACACAGGTGCACTGACTCAGCCTTCATGCTCCCACACATCCTTCCCACTAGTTGCTAGGTAACAGGAAGGATTTTGTCAGCCAGCCTCAAACTGGCTTTCTAGCTTGGGCAGGAACTTCTGTAATTTGTTAAAAAGCAAACACTGAAATCAGAATTTGTTAGCTGATGGCAAAATTACATCTCAAGCATGCACGTGATGCATTGCTGTCTATGGAAGCGCTGTCTTTCTGTCAAATCAGAGACAGAGTGTGTTTACAGTATATTCAACAGGCACACTGAAACTGAAAGACATCTGAAAACTGATCTACATGAACATTACGTACCTTCTCAGAATTTTAAGAGTGCATTATGAACAGTGTGCTTTCAATTGCTGATATGTCAAACATGCCTTAAAACTTCATATATATTAAGAGATGCATCACACATTTACATCACACATGCTTGAACAAAGCATAATAGCACAAAGAAATGCCTCAAAGTATTGTGGAAAAAGAGAAATAAATAATGCGTTCATTAATTTAGTTCACACAGACTTAATCAGTCCTTTTTGTTTGTTTGTTTGTTTCTTTAAATCAAAAAGGGAAAAAAAAATGTACATCTGTTTAGGGACAAACTCCCACAGAAAATTTGGTCATTAGATCTCTCTGCTTTCACGATGCAGACTTAAATGGCAATCTGTCTAGCTCCCTTTTTCTAGTTACAGAAAAGAATAGTTTACATCCATTACTCTGTTGGATAAGATATACATACATCACATTCACTATTTCCTCCAAAACTGATTTCTGATTTTACTACTCCTACTCTTGTCATCATATTTTCCTAACTCACAACATATTAAAGCCTGGAGACCATTGCCTTTGTTCCCATCTTCCATGCTCTGCTTCAGGCATTTCTTTAAAAAGATGCACTTTTCAGAAAACTTATAGCCTGAGGATACCCCTTTGCTCTCTCCCAGAGACGCATTAACAAATCTTGTGACAGCTCAGATTAGACAACTGTTGGCAAATCACAGAATTTCAAAGAGTTGTGCTAACATAGCCTTAGTCAATTAGTTGCCAGCTTTCATTACATCCTATCTCTTTTCAAGAAATTCCCCTTGACTCCATTAGACTTTGTTCCCTGTTTGTTCACTGAGAAGATCAGCATGCCAGAATACTTTCAGTCACCAAACCTGGACTCAGTATGTGGTACAATAAGAAACAAGTCAAAAAATGATACTCCTGTTAAGTTCTCTGTATTTTTGTACTACACAGATATTAATATTGCCAAACACTATAGAAGTGCTAAGAAAATCCTATGCTTGGGATTACACTTGCCTCCTCCTAGCAGTTAAAATACCTTAGCTGGCTGGAATAACACTCCTGTGTATCTGAAACCAGCAAATATCTTCAAACACCAAAAATCTGATCACATCAGATTTAGCAGAACCTAATATTCAACATATTGTGTTCTAAAAATGTCACAGAATATGTGACATTTTATTGGCTCTACAATGCAAACCTATCTCATGTAGTCTCCACTGACTTTTTATATTAAAATCAGAAACAGTCCTCTCCACCTTCTGAAATAAATAAATATGTGGGGAAGGCCCTTCTGTAACTCTCATCTGAATCATTTCTCTGTACTTCAGATATGACCCTGAATAGCAAAGTCTGGTCTAGGAATGATGTAAACTATGCATTGACTGGATGATTGCAGTTGCCAAGGGAATTGTGATGCAGAGATCTCTTATCCTAGAGATGCATAATTGCAGGTACTCAGAATAGACACGAACTCCTATCCAGCTTTTGAAGATGATCCATGATCTGCTTTATTATTTCATAGAAAAGAAGGAACAGAGCAACATTAAAAATGAAAATGCACGATGCAGAAAGAGTGGATGGTAATTTATTTAGTGTTACATGAGATATTTGGATTAAATCCTCAGGCAATGTAATTCCTATGAGGTTAGCAGGCAGGCTCATCTCAGACATGCTAAGAACCCAGACAGAGAAATCTGCATTACCATCTAAACATCACATAGTGATCAACAGCATGCAATTTAAGAAGTTCTTGTGTCCAAGCAGGAGTACAAACTACTTCTGTTCTCTGTGCAGACCAAGTAAGTGCCTGGGCATGGTACAGACATACAACCAAGGGATGCACAGAACTTCAGCAATCCCCATGGGAAAGTTTTGCCTACACAGCAACACAAAGAGGTACATAAAAATGGAAAGAATGATTTATTTATATGCCATGATGTTCTTGCGTTTGAAACTCAGACCAGCACAGATGTTTCTAACTCCAGCACAGAAACTATGGAAACCTGTCAAGAGGTTTTGAGAAGCACTGTGCCGACACAGTGATTTCACTTCACTGTAATTTGTTTTGAGCTTCCATTTAAACTTTTCCTTCTTTAGAAACAAAACTGATTCAAACAGTATGCCACCAATTTCAGTTTCCAGAAAATCCATAAGGTGATGTGAATGAGGATAATTCCCAGCCTAGATTATTTCAAAACCCAATTGATGAGGCAGCCACCTAATATTACTGAGTTTCTTAGCTGAAAGAAGCCTGCACCTCTTCAAGTCAAAGTCCTACATTATTTTCTTTAACAGATTCGTAGCATGAAATTTCTAATCTTCATATGTAATCCCTACCTTATGTGCTTAGATGTGTTCTAGAGGTGGTACTGGCAAAAGTCACTGCTAATAAGCACTGGCATGATTCTTAGATAATGGAAATCACTTCAAAGAATAATTCTAATAAAACCAAAAGGAGGAGTACTTAATTTGCATGGCAAATAACTGGAAAACCCACAAAGTAGGCAGATCAAACTCCACCATCAACAACAAAAAGATTTTCAGGGATTCAGTGACTCCACACACAGTACGTGCAATAGTACACAGTCAAGATTTAAAAATACTATGTTCCATCACATTTTCTGAAAACACACATAATGGAGTGAGAATGTTTTGCATTTCATATTAAGAGTTAAGTTCAAATACTATGTTTTTGTAAATTGAAGCCATTTGCTAATAGAATTTTTGCAGAAAAAAAAGTAATAGAATTTCATTTAATGACTTTAGGAAAGACTTTATGATGTGGATTATTCAAGTTGGCTCCACTGAAACACTAACAAAAATTAAATTTCACTGACAACCAATAAATTAAACCAAAACAAATAAATAAGGAAAAACAACCATAACATTAAAGATATTCTAAAAATCTTTAAGAAAGGCAGCATGGGATGAATTCCGCATGAGAGCTAATGTCTTTCTCTATGATATATGGAAGCGTTAACACATTTGATAGCATGATTCATCTCCATTATGACATTAAGATAATACCTACGTAATTGCTTCTCTAACAACATTTGAAGGTATTTGCTGTTTCCAGAGAGTACATTTTTAAAAAGAATAAATAAGTCCAAGCTGCCATTTTTCATTTACAGCAAAAAAAGTTTCTACTAGTGAAGCAGGCTTTCAGATTCACCCCAAGAGATTTACAGTTTTACCAAATGATGTTCTCTGCTGCATGTGCTGCGTATGAGAGAAGAAAGTTGGCAAGACTTCAGTTTCACTGAAGACATTTATGAATGCAGTTTCTTACACACACAGTTTCTCACATTTGGCCTCTTACCAACATTAACCTCAGATTAAATAAACATACATGACAATAAACCTAGTAGGAGTGATCACTTTTTGTAGTAACCCTCTTCACTAAAAGCCTCTAATCAAACTGGCAACTGATAACAAGCATCCTTAATTTTGACGAAACAACTGGAATATCTGAGGCAAACCAAAGGTGTATGCTATGTGGAACCACAATCTCCTTCTTTCCTTTGCCATTATTCCATTGCTATTAGGAAAACGGGTTACCTAGAAATGTGGTTGATGTTCTGTCCCTGCAGATTTCCAAGGCAAGACTGGATCTGGCCCTGGGGAACCTGATTTAGCTGTTCATGTCCCTGTTCATTGCAGGAGAGCTGGACTAGATGACCTTTAAAGGTCCTTTCCAACTGTAAGGATTCTATGAAATTCATGAATTCTTAATCAGTAGGAAATATTGTAAAAATTAAAAAACTGAAGCATTGAAAATCAAGCTGTAACCCACTTTCTCCAGAGTGGGATTTTATTTATTTATTTGATCTTTGACATCCTCATCAACTTCCAACTGTATGCACTTAAAAATGTATGCATTCTTAATTTTTCGAAGCATCCCCATTCCTAACCGGAAATTTGTAACCCTCTGTTAGGTTATGCAATGTCTGTGGAAAAGGAGAGCAGTCACCCCTCATCTTAGGTCAGTACTCAACTCTAGGCTCCAACTGCAATCTCCTTTTGGCACTTGGTAGCAGGGGAGAGAAGTAAATTAAACACTTCAACTGATTTACACTTGAACTGATTCAGGAAAAACATTTCCAATATACAAGGCACACATAGCTAATGCAAGTCTTATATCTTGCTATCTGAACTACAGAGTCACCCTGGCTTTACTGCTGGAAGTCATCACACATGCATAACGAATTAGAAGGTACAATAGGCTTATGAATTCAAATAAATGCATGAACTTATCAGATTTCAATCAGAGGTGAACGTGGCTCTTCACAGCACAATTTAGTTACAAGCTAATTCAGCTCTTTCAGGTTATAAATATTCTTTGATGAGTGAGCTACACTTTTTCTTCTGCATTGAAACAGAAGTGATTTCTTGGCAAAGAGGTGCCGCTTAATCACTTCTAGACCATATGACCTAAAGCATAAGCGAGGGTTAATAACCTTAGAAGCCATCACTTAGAATGCCTTCATGGTATTTGTTCAGAAACATCATTGTAAGCCTCACAATTCTTGTTTGTTTCCTCAAATAATTATTACCCAAACCATAATTAGAACAAGCACAAACTATATCTACTTTTTGTGATAGCTATTGTGCTGAAGAATGCAACATAACTGTGTTATTTCAGAAAAAAAATAGTCATCCTGCACAGAAAAATAATCAAGATGTTTAAGATGTGGTCATAATTGCTGTAGCATACAGATTATCATAGAATGGCCTGGGTTTAAAGACATGACCATGTAACCATGAATGTGATTTTGTCTTAGTTTAAAAAAAAATAAAAAATCATATCATAAAACAAATACTACTTTTGGGGGTTAAAATATATCCAGCATTAAGGTTTGTTTGTTTTCCATCCCTTTTCTGTCTTCTTCTAACTTATATATTTTTTAAAAGTTAATACCTCAAACTATGAACTTTTTTGATAATCTACCATAACTTAATGTGAAAATTACAAGCAATTAACAGGTTCTATAGACAAGGAAGCAGTTGGAGAAGGTTGGAAGACAGATGTAGTTACATCAAGAAGAGTACGTTCTTCATAGCATAAAACTTATATAGACTTCACAGCCAGGCCTGGTGCACTGAATCCAAATAAAATGGATTGTCATCACATACACCTACCATCAAGTTAGAATCAGCAACTTCATCTACTAAGTGTTTAAGGGTCTGTCACTCAGACTTTTTTTTTTTTTTTTTTTTTTTTAAGTCCTTAAGAAGGCAGAGCCAGCTGTAGCCCTGATAGCATTTAATTCTGAACTCTGTTAAATGAATATCATATCAGGTAGCCCAATTCTATTAACAGTTTTTTTGAACATAGGACATGTAAGAGAAAGGAGGTAGGGTACGTATCTCAATCTTCTACTATATCGATTTCCATTTGACTATCGCACCTGTTTTTCCTCAGGCCTTACTGAGCAGAATACCATATTTTCCAGCTTCCTGAGATGTGTGTCTCTCTCCAAAAGATGTTCTCTCCTTAGTCACACCATTCCATATCTACCACCTGCCTTTGTTTTGTCCTCATAACAGGCAGACCCTCATTTGGCCTCTTGAATAGCACCTGTTGCTCTGAGTAGGAAGGGAGGAAAAAATTAAAAAAAAAAACAAACCATACTACTACCTGTTTGTCTGCCTTCTCATCCACCTTGTGACCTGCCAGAACTGGCACCAAACAGCTTTGGTGTTTGAGATCACGTACATCAAAAATGTCATTTCATTCAAAAAGAAATATATTGTTTGTCAGCTAACAGTAAGCCAGCACACACAGAATGACTACATCAAGCTGGTGTTCCAGTATGTCTACTGCCTGCAGCGCAGAGATGAGCATTTCCTTTGCATCATACCAACCGCACACTGCTTGTTCTCAAATCTTTTTTAAACACATTTTCTATAGCCAAATTTTTCCTCATATTTGAATTGCAATGAATGTCTCTCTTCTCACAGTTCAGTAACCACAGACCTGTAACTACTGCTTTATTTCTTTTATGGGCTGCGTACTCTAAATCAGCAGCCCCATTAAAAATCCCCAAATTCCACAAACGTCATGAAATTATATTCTCCACAGAGATTTCATTAAAAAAAAAAAAAAAAAAGCTTTCATATCTTTCATTTCTCCTTAAAAATTCTGGGAAGTAAATTTTGTTCCATACAGAATTTTGCACTTGTCACTTGTCTCAACTCCCCTCTCTCAAATGGACACTGAACCAATAATAGAGGGCCAAAAAAGAAAACAAACAAACTAACTAAAAAAACAAAACCAATTGTCCACTGTATCTCATCAGATTCTTGTTACTTGCAGGTAAAGAAAAAGAATGAAGTATTTCATTGTTTTTATACACAAGTTTGAGTTTGCTTCTGTATTTCCTTTACATTAGAACTAGCAGAATAACGTGACAAGATTAAACACCAGGCAAAGAAACATTTGATTTCTTAAGCTACGCTGCTTATCCAAGATTTAGTTTCAGTGACTCTACCTCCCAACAATTAAACAATTATGAAATTTAAAAATATTATTATTTAAATATATATACTCTTCTTAATCACATGCACACTCCTCAGCATTTATATTGCTTATTTATCCTTAGCCTTTTTGTTTCAGGAAAAGAAAAAAAAAAAAAAAGAGAAGAGGAAATGCAGTTTCTTTTTTACCTTGCTCTTCAGTTCTCATAAACTGGAAGAACGCATTAGTGTTTGAGTTGCTAATGTTGTCAAGAGAGTACATCTTTGCATGTGAATGCCAGAGTTAGGAAATATTTGTTTTGGTTGTGTGTTCTTTCTTTAATTGAGGGAACAGTGCTGAATTTTAAAAAATTATTCTAAAGCATGATGCTGTTCTATATGCTATGTCACTAATCCACTGCTGAGGAAGCAATCTGTGTGAAGAAATGTATTATAGGAACACATTCAACCTCAGTTTTCAAAGAATTTTGTTCAGTCCTGAAGAGCGAAATAGAGTAACACCTTTTTGATCAAATGATCAAAAATGATCAATTACAACAGCTTAAAGATTTAACAACAAGAATAAAGCCATAGGCTTGGATATTAAACTATCCAAATGTTTCTTAGAAAAGTATTGATATATTGTAGTAGAAGTATAATGTATATTAGGGCCCAGAAGTAAGTACAGCATTCACACATTGAAAGATGTGACGCACTACAATTTACAATTGGTATTTGTCTCAGATTACTCCATTATAAAATAGATATCATGCTTTTCTAACAGGAATCAAAGGCAACTTGAACTTTGAGGGTACAATGTACTGCCAGCAGCAAATGCTGTGGCATCTCTGAGTTCCCAGTCAGTTTCTTTTTCTGTCATAGAAAGGAAAAGCTTAGTGCCTCTTTGCTGCAGGACTTCAGCATGATTCTTTCCCTTTCTAAGCATGAACCATAACAGCCACCGCAGTGTCCCCTTCTTGAATGGGCCCCACTTCTCTACAGGGATGAGTGTTCAACCATCATCTGAGATCCACTCTCTCTGGCCACTCACTGTGCTATGAGTAGCACTCGCTCACAAACTGAAAAGAAACAACTCACACAACTTCTAGTACAATTTTCCTCTTTTAACAGATGACAGGAAGGGAGATTTTTAATAAGCAGTTGTAAAATACTGAAAGACCGTTATGGAAAGATTTGCAGAAGCAATAAATAACAGCAATCCTCCTTACCAATATATCCATGAATATCCACTCTGTTTATTCACACAGTTCTTTCAGTCAACTCCTAGCTCTTTAATGTGCTTCATTCCTTCTCCATACCCATTTTCTGCCCTTTAGCTGAATCAGTCTTCCTGAAGGTACAACACTTTACAATCCGTGCTAAAATAAGGTTGAAACATATAAGGCTGAATGTGATGCTAATAGGAAAAAAAAAAAATCTGCAAAAGTGTACTTACTGGAGAAAAGCTTTTCCCTAGGAGATAGAAGGAAAACCATTTCGTTCAGCTTTCTCAGGTGAAATACATACCTCCAGGTGCTCTCGTCTCTTCTGATTGCAGCTTTCATGCTGCCATGCCTTTATCTTTTCTGTAACCCTTCACTTTCTCCCTAGAGAACAGAAAATGTCTGTTTTACCCTTTCTCCCAAAGCTAATGTTTGGGAAGGTTACAAGAGAAACAAGAAGTGTGTTGCAGTATTTATTTACATCTCACACAATCAATGTGCTGTCTCTGACCACAGACATTAGCAGCAATATTGCAGGTGTGCAACAGGCACAAAATGTGACATATTCATCAAGTAAAACCATCAAGTCATACATTACTTTTATTTGAAGACTTGCTCATCCTTCCATTTGAAATCCTTAGAGAATCAGTGAATGATTGAGAAAGAAAAAATCATACTTCAGCAATAATAGCAACAGAATAATGACCATTATTTACATCACTTTTTATATTTATGTTTCCCAATACATTTTGCAAATGGGGAAGCTGTTTAAAAAGATAGTTAAAAGATTTCGTAAGTGATAATCACATAATCTATTGGTAAACTCCTCCCACATAAAAAAGGACTTTAACCTCCTTCCACTTTTGGATTCCTAAACTAGAGTACTCTGAAATGCTTGGTGAAGTGTCTTACCATTTTCCCTTTGCTATACATAAAGAAACCTGAAGAGCAGACTCGGAGCTACAAGGTTATGTATGTATATACCTATGTTCGTATTTATATCCATACCTTTGTGCATATATACACATTAAAGCAGGGGATTTATATTTGCTTTGAATCCTTTATGCCTTGAAAGATCTATCACTTCTAAGATTTTTTTTTTTTCATGGGTTCTTTACACAAATATTATTTAGATTCATATATGACCTTGGAGCAAAACCACCAACTTCTTTCTTCTTGACATCACTTCTGCCATTCCTTGGATAACCCCTGAGAAAAGAAATGGAATAAAGAGAATTAATCTTACCAAGTAACATTGTAATGAAACATGACTACTGGAATTTACTGTAAAGAATGTGCAGAGAGCAGTTTATATCTAAACAACCTGTACAGTGATGACTAATTTACTTATGTATAACTTACCCTCCTAAGAGAGGATCTTAGTTATCATTTTACAGCTTCACCGTTTGTAGAGAAATTGATAGAAACTTGAATTAATTACAATGCTAACTCAAGGCCAAACTCAGGAGGAAGAAATACTATATTTATTACTCCATAACGTGTCCAATAGAGTTTGTATCTTGGAATAAATGTTCTTAAAGAGAACTCCAATTGTCACAGAAGACTGATTGCTTAGGAGCAGATACCGAAACCGAATGCCTCTCATCCACTTCTGCTACATCCTTAAAGTCAAAGCTGCAATGCTGTCACAGTGAAGCAATGTAAAGAATACAATTCTCTGCCGAGCAATTCTCTTAAGACATAAATAACACTTAAAAGAATAGAATATCTCCCTCTACCAAACTATTAGAGCAGCATGTCAGGTTACAACTTTAAATTTAAAATAAACAAAAGGACCACTATGAGTAGATTAGATGCCATGATGTGCAGATGCATAACGATAAAATTTTGGCATTGTTTATAGTAATGTGTTTTCATAAACATGCTATCAGTTAAGTACAGTTATTTTATAAAAGACCCATAGTTAACTGTGGTCAGCAAAAGAAACTGCTTTTAAAAACAGGCTGCTCTGACACATCAGTGGTGTTGAATAAATACCACTCTTGCAGCACCTCTATCAATAATGCATGAAATATGATTGCAGAAATCTAAGTCATCAATGAAGTTCAGAAATCTTAAGAAAACAGCTTACTACAAACAAGCATTTCCTTGTTACTGTAGATATCTGACAATCTTCAGAGGAGAAAGAGCGCTCTTTTCAGAGAAAATATCTTCCTATGCTCCGATATACACAAGAGATGAGTTACTCACACCAGTCAGGCTGTTCTGCTGTTTTTCTGAGCCCAAACCCCAATCACTGCATAAGCCTGGAAACTTTTGTGTTTACAGGGTTTTACTCTCAAGCCTTGAAGCATATGCTGGACCCTCTACCCTTCCATTAAACAGCATCACTGTGTGGTAGTATGCTTTAGGGACTGACTCTCAAGAAGACACAAAGTACAATACAACTAAATGATGATACAAGGATACGGACTGATAGCAGAAACTAAACTTCAGCCCTGCCAGGAAGTCAGGGAAGACATGTAGCAGGACAGCTCAGACTTAGATCCTACTACAGTGCATCATGGGGAAAAAAAAGAAAAAGTAACAAAAAAGGACTCATCTTTTGAAAAAATATGTTGACTGAAAACTGAAAGGCTGAGATTGTAGAAAGAGGGAAGGAAAAAGACTTCTAATACATAACATAATAAAATCCAAAGAAAATATATTTGATCTGTGGTGGAGAAAAATCATATTAAAAACTGGAAAATAATGAGAAAAAAGAGAATTATAAGCATGTTGTAATTAGTCTTCCTAACCTTTTCTGACAGCAAAGTAGAATGAAATGAAGTGAATGGTAAGCACATGTAAAACTTGTGCATTCACAAACTTCACTATAGAGTCATCTTTTAATCTTCCCTTTCCATTTTCTTATATTATATTTGTTTGTAGAAGAAAGAAGAAGCAACTTTGAGCAAAAATGAAAAGTAAACTATCAAAAAATAAAAGGAAAAACTGCAGGAAACACTGTTTCTTCAGGCGTTTGCTTTTTAGGAATTAAAAAACATTGTTATTTATTGCCTTTATTTTTAAAAAACTGTAGTTCTATACAAGTTGCAATAATTTTATAGCCTAGATATTCAAAGATATTGCTATTCTTTCTCCAGCTCTTCAGAATTTGATCAAATACTTCATCACAAAGAAAGCTATGTTCCAACAGGGGAAAAGAAAAAAAAAATCAATTTTTTGTACTAGCTTCTACACACTATTTAATTAATAGTACACAATATTTCAATCTCAAAGATGGATAGTTAATTAACATGGCAGGTAATAACAAACAATCATATACAAGATTCAAAAACACATAAATGATTTATGAACCTACTTTGCAGTATAAAATAGGAATTACCTTTTTAGGATTTAGATTACTTAAACACTTAGTAACCAGATCTTCAGAGGCTCTACTTAGTGTTACAACACTGACCTGTTTTCTGTCCCATTGACTACTGGAATTCAATTTGAAGACAGGGTGGAGAGGTGAGTGCCTTATGAAGACTGCTTCAGAGCATAGTTCAACAGTGTGACGTGAATGGCAAACCAAGTACAGGGCAATGGGTACTGTCACAAAAAGAGCTTAGATTCCCACAGACTCAGATCAGTCAAGTATCTATCCCTTTGAGAAATTAAATGAGGAAATTAAATCAAATTCAATTATGCATTACAGAATTAAATTATGCATAGGAGTTGGATTAATGCTGTGATCTACTAACTGCAGTTAGTAGATTTTTACCAGATTCTCTCCCAGGTAACTTATTTCATCATTCTTTATTAATGCATTCTCTGTTATGCATTCCTTCTGTTTCTTTTATCTCACCTGTAGAATCACTTTCTAAATACTACACAAATCTAGACCTATAGGTCACAGCTATAGATTATCTTTAATTTTCTTATTATTATTATTATTTGTAATTTAGTTGAGTTTAAAAGCTTCTATGAAAGAAACAGAAGTACTTTTTAAGTTAACAGGATTCAACATTGTCTACCAAAATAAAATAAAATTTCCATTTATATATTAAATCTGATGAAAATATAATCTATACAAAACCATCTTCTCCAAACTGATACACGAAGCATATATTGCTATTGAGCTAGATGTTCAAAGAAACTGAAGAATCTTTCACTGCACAAGTCATTTCAAGACCGAGGACAGCCCAAGAGAATGTTAAACATGAACCTGCAATGGATGAAGCGTGGATGGACTGTCTGAGAAACTGTTCCAGAGCTGAAAGACCACATTACATCATACATGTACTGTGATATTCAAATGAAAATGGAAATCTGTGGCTAGGACAGCCAGAAATTTTTTAACATTTTTAACAATATACAGAAAAGTCACTCAAATTTTTGTTTTGTGCTATTGGAAAAGATGTAAAGATCACCTAGATTGTCTGACTTCCAGGAATCATTACATTTACTGTAATTTTCAATAATGTTCCAATTTCTTTTTCCAACTATTTTCTATTTTTGCATAAGATTGGGTTTTTGATGTTCTCAAAAATGATAGACATTATTTTCCTTTTTCTTCTACAAAAGATAGTCATAAAATCATCATCTTATGATGTCATCATTGCAAAATATCCTCACCATTCCAAAATTGAAAACGTCATTAGAATTACAGTATAGAATATACTTATCTGTTACAAAAGTCAGTCAGGGTTCACCGATTTAGCCCTTTTGAGATTACTCTGAATAACATCCTAGGCGTAAGTTGATAAAGTACAAAAGACAAAACTAAAACCAAGACAAATTAAACACTGTTTTGTCCAATAAAACTCCCCTAACCAAATCATGAGTTATTCTTTCTGAAGCAAATAGAAACATGTAACTACTCCAGTACAGATCTCATTTGTTCCTAAGAGTTCTTAGTACTGCAAAGACTTACCCAAACTTCTTCAAACAAGTTTAGCATTCTGTTGAAGACTTTGTTGTTTGTATAAAATTTACACTGTAAACCTGTGGCTTCTTTTTTTCTTTTTTCTTTTTTCTTTTTTAACTATTTAACGTTTAAAGTTGTTTAGTGCACACTGAACCTTAAATCTAATAAATAAAAATAATTTCCTCATTTCAAGCCATGCGCTACATGTTAGAAGCTGAGTTATTATACTGTACTGTTAGGTGGGAAGTACTCAAGGAAGTTCTTCCCATCTCACAGCTTTTCTACCATACCATGCTCTTTCCACCCCAAAGTATACACCACCACAATGTTTCCATGGGACACCACCACAGAAGGAGTATGCAACACCAGCAGACATTGAAGATTTAACAGATAGGTTTTCCAGAGTCTCCTCAAGCCCATTCCCTTCTCATGAACTCCCTGCTAGCACTACCATATTTCAGTAGTGGTAGCTGTTGATGCTATTCTACCACAGTATCAATAGATAATACCACCTCCAAAATAAAATGTCAACCACTATAGTCAGCCTAACTGTAGACTGAATTTCACGTACAAGTTTGAGCTGAAGATTTCTTGGGCATCTGCACAAATGAGAAAAAGATATATGAAATAGTTATAGTAAGAAAAACAGAAAAATACTGAAGTCTAACTCTCCTTACTAGATCTTGAAGATAAGAATATATTACTTCTTTGTTTACTTTTTTAAAATATGAAATTACAAGGTAGCTCCTAAAATTTCCTAGTCCTTCAGTACCTGGAATTAGAAAAAAAAAATGAAAATTTCAAAATATGCTGTACTTAGCTCATCCAGGCTGGATTTGGCTCTGGCAGTCTGGTCTAGTGATTGGCAACCCTGCACATAGCAAGAGGGTTGAAACTAGATGATCATTGTGATTCTGTTCAACCCAGGCCATTCTAAGATTCTATGATTCAAATAAAAATGGGAAAATGAGGAGAACAGATTGGAAAGATTTTCCACCGATCAGTGAATGGCTACAGGAATGGTCGTATCTAGCATATAAAAGCTGTTACTAAATACTTCTAAAAGACTATGAAGCTAGTATATTTGAATATTAACTTGGTTATCTTTTCTCAAATGCTGTGATTAACCTATAATGCCACCAGTGGGGAAAGGAATGTTGAAAATATTACATGTAATTTTTAATGCATTAGAATATTTTAGCAAAAAAACCCCCAAAAAAAAACAAAAACAAAAAACAACCCCAAAACATTTACTTTTCATACATTTAGCCCTTTTCAAAGTAAAATAAAATGTCTATCTTGAATAGTGAATTGAATGGAACTCACTTGTTTTGCTTTACATGTTATTTCTGTAAAAGAAAAGATTTGTAAAACTTAATGACTTGTCCAGAAAATGCTTTGTTCTTTGTATTCATATAGGACAACAGGCAAACATCTTCAAATCTCATCATATGATCTGAAAAATAATTTCTCATGAGCCCACTAAGAATTGTAATAGTTTGTAAGGTCACTTTTTTTCCCACAACTCTTTTGCATGGTGGGTTCATCCAGAATGTTATTGCAAGACATTAGAGCTTACTATCAATTGCCCTCTGCCATACAGGAGACTCAGTTTTAATATTTAACACCACAGTCTTTGGAGTAGCAGCAGGCTGCATTAGCTTGATTTAAAAACCATAACAAGAGGGTGCACAGCACACCTTCCACATTATTGCAGAACTCAGTTTAAAGTTTAAGCTGTGATGTTTTCTAACTCTGGTATTTAAATAATCTGCAAAAATATCTCCATAATTCTAAGAAGGATAGGGAAGATGCTGAGAAAGCCATAACTAGTATGGTTCCTGCTTAATATATATCTTATCCCAAGCAAACACACTAAAATACCTTTTCTTTATCCCTATAATAAGCAAATGGGAATATATTGCTTTTTTTTTATTGTTTTTAATATTATTCACTTAGCCAATATAACCTGATTAATACTTAATAAGAATGTGTATATTGTTTTAAATAGTCACAGTTGTTATTTTGCATTACTTCACTGTAATACTGTCACTGACACTGTGTCCTGCTTTGCAATGACCTCCAAAACCTAACGTTTAGGAGTTAGTAAAAACTACATGTTTATAAAACCATGGTGACCATAAGTGCTTTAGAAAATGGCTGTTAAATAGTAGCCATTGTTTCTTAATATGAACCTGTTGATTACAGATTTAGGATTTATGCAAACAATTTTTTCAATTGTCAGATGAGCACTGGGCATGGGCATAATATTGGTAACCATAAGAATGGGCAAAGTACAAATAGCTATGTATTTGTATTTCTGTACAAAATTTATCACAATGCTTAAAAGAAATCAGCAATAAAATTCTGTAATGCACTTTGAAGAAGTAGGTGAAGAGAGGAATCTCTACTTCAGCATTTTACATTCAGGTCCACCTTTGTCCTCTATTAAAATTCTCTAAGAGTAGATATTACTTTTCATGTAGTACATCAAAGGATAATGTCTTGCCAAATGTTTCTTTGAGATTATTATAGAACTTTGGGTTTTGTTCTGTATTATACTTATCAGACTCCTTGCAGAGTGTGATTCATTGTCACATATCTTCAGTGTCCTTTTTAAATCAGGCATTCTTGCAACATTCACTTGCAACCTTGAGAAATGTTCAGCCAAAGAGAGATATTTACCCCCTCAACCTGTCTGGCAGATATTCCTCCTTAATTTTAGAGAATAGAAATATACTGTTCAGGAGGATCTGTTTCCTGCATGGTGTAGCATACCAGAACAGTCCAAAGAGATTTTGTAAGGAATTAAGTACATTATTCACCTGGAATAGAATCCTGAATCTCAAAAGTATGAGTAGCTAAATGCAGAAATCAGTGAAAAGACATTTAGAACTGGTATTTAATTCATGATTCTTTTTCTTAACCTAAATTATTTTAAAATGCTTCTACTTAGTTGCCAATATATAAAGCAGTTTCATTTGGAAGAACTCCTGCACTTGAAAGAATACAGTGTCCTGAAACTCTTTTTTTCTTATGCAAAAAACTTTTTAGCTTTCAATATACAAGGTATACTCCATTCTTATAACAATTAGCTAAATCAAGAGAATGCATATGAACAGAATCAAAAAGGATGTACACTTCCTATTGGTAAACAAGTCTGAGTTTTCATTAAAATAGACTGATTATGCCATAGGCAATCTAACTGTCATACAAGTCATGTTAACCTGTTCTCTTCTGATTTGGCCAAGTTTGTTCTTTCTGATTTTTTTGTTTGTTTTTAATCAAAATTATTGGATTTCCTCATAGTTAGAACTTCAAAAGAATTTTGATTTAATTTTGTACATAGAGATACAGTTCTGATTATGGATCTTAAGGATATCTAAATATATTTCATATTTATGTGTAGAATTACCACAACAACTAAACTGGGAACCACTAGCTTTGATACAATAAAAGAAAATGAATTTTCTTATTGACTAACAGTTATAGACAGAAAAAAAAAAAAAAAAAAAAAAAAAAAGTCTAATAAATTCAGTGATACCCGAAACTTTTTGTATAACTTTTCCTGATATTGTGGAATAGATATTGTAATATAAAAGATAACCGATAACACCTTTAAAAGAAAATAATCATAATTTTGCATTAAAAAATTCAAGCAACCTTGTTTGCTAGTGTGCTACTTATGTACACTAAAATGAAGACTATGTTATTCTTCAGTAATGATCCAAAATATTTTAATTATTATTTTTAAAGCAATTATTTTTTGGACCATCAAAGCAGAATGTTGTGAGAATTTTAACAAGCTTTTGATCTTTAAAGCCACACTGAAAATGAACTATATCCAAGAACAGAAAAAAAAAAATCAGTATTTTATTTATAATCTTAGTTTAGTGTTTGAACTACAAACTCTGGTTCTAGAATTGCTTAAAAGATCATGGGTTTTATAGGTTTTCACAAGTAAATTAATTTTATTTTATTTTTTACTTTTTCTTCCTTTTTTTTTTTTTTTTTTTTTCACAGAATGCTCCTTTGGTAAATATAGAGCAAATAATCAAATCATTACATGGAGGAAAAAAAAGTTTTGCTTGTATGTTTGCTCACTTGTAAAGTTGCTGCTAGTATTCCATTCCCTGTTGAATAATTTCATAATGGGCATGAGAAAACAAAAGAAGAGAAAAAGTGACAAAATAGACTGAATCTCACCACTAGAATTCACCATAAAAATTCCCAAAGTGTAACAGAATTCTTACAAAATTTCCTAGGCCAGTTCTTGTAGGGAATCAAGATCTCCTATGAAAAATATGGCAAATGGGAACCAGGATTGGCTGGGAATTAAAAAGGGGAGGAGAAGGGTAAATAAGTGCAGCAAAAAGAGGTTCTGAGGAATACACATAATTTTGTCTGCTTTAGATCACAATAGAATTTTTAATAAATAAATTCTTTTTCTTTGTAAAGACACTTTTTGAAACAGTAGATTTAGCCCAGTCATTTGTGTCATTTGTTTTATAAACCATATTTTGTTTTTCCCACCCCCACCCCATAATGTCATAAACGTTTTAGATTTGAGTCTCTTGTACATTGTCTTTTGAGTTCATTCGGATCAATAACGGTTCATGCACTGAACTGTGTATTGAATTTATTGTGTTAACTGTTGTTGTGTGGTTGAAAGGAGACTTATAAGAGTTATAGTGATTTAGGTGCTCATGCTCAATTGCTGGCATGGGCAAGTGACTCTCTAAGGGTGTGTCACCTGTAAGCTCATCATCCACGTTTATGATTTCTACAGTCCGTGTTGGAGCATGATGGTTTTGCCGGTGATGCTGTTTCCTCATTTTGTAGAAAATTACCAGCATCACAGCAGCCATGAGAGTGATAGCCACAAAACAACCAATTATAATTTTAGTAGTCTTCATAACCTCATCTATTCCTGGGATCCCGTTGTTTGCGTCCGTCACAGGAATGGTGAACGTTTTTTCTGTTGATCTTGTGCTCTGTGGAGTGAGTGAGGTTGTCATGTTAGTGGTCTCCCAGTTGGTAACTGGTGTGGGCCCAACCTGCTCTGTTGTCTGTGCCTCATCCTGAGAAGGTTCCACAGTCTCTACTGTGACAGTCGAAAAATATGTATAGCCGGGGTTATCCAGGGCAGTCACATTCAGTGTGGCAGAAGCTGTGGTATTCCCAACAGAGTTACTCACCATGCATGTATACAAACCCGTGTCTTGCACAGTTACCTTTGTAAAATTTAATGTGCCATCACTGAGCACAGCAATCCGAACTCTGTATGCCCCATGTGTCATAACAGATCCATTTGGAGTAATCCAAGATACAGAGGTCAGGGAGGTTGATGCCCGGCATTTCATCTCTGCAGCCATGCCTTCAGTAACGTTCAGGTCTGCTGGTGGCTCCACTATGACTGGAGCATAACATGTGAAGTAGTTCAGGTCCAGCTCACCAATGTACCTTCCTTTCAAACTGGGAGGTGTGTGGCAACGGGCACAGCATGCAGTATTAGAGGGTGCCTTGTCTTTAATCCACCAGCTGAGCCAAAGGATATCACAGTTGCAGTTCCAAGGATTGTGATGCAAGTGGATCCTTTCTAGACGAAGTGGAGTGAACAGGTCATGAGGCAGTAGTGTTAGATTGTTGTGTGCCAGATTGATCTCCACAAGTGATTGAAGGTTATCAAAAGCATTCCTTTCTATCACTTGAATCTGGGACTGTATCATCCACAATTTCTGAAGATGCATTAACCCTTGGAAGGAACCTGGCCGGATGGCAGTCAAGTGATTTCCAGAAAGGTCTAACTCATCCAGTTTTACAAGTGGGGTGAGGTTAGGAATCTCTCGCAGATTGCACATGGCAAGGTTCAAATATCTTAAGTTGGACAGACCTTCAAAGGCACCTTCTGAGATGTATGAAAGCCTTTTCAATTCTCCCAAATCCAATCTCCGGAGAGAAGGGATTCTGTTAAAAGCATAAGAAGGTATGCTCTCAATGGGGTTGTTTCTCAACCAAAGTTCCTTCAGTTTTGACAAGTATACAAAAGCCCCATTTGGGATAGTGGTCAGACGATTGTCAAAGAGTTCCAAAGTATTAAGATTGGCCAGACCATTGAAGGCCCCTATTTCAATTGTTCTGATGTGATTCCTGCTGAGCTGCAGTATTTCTAAGTGCCTTAGATGCTTGAAGCTGTTCACCTTAATGATTTGGATCTGGTTCTCATGGAGGTTGAGTAACCGGGTGTTGGTGGAGATGCCGTCTGGCACGTCTCTCAGATTTTTCCGTACACAAATCACTTTACTGAACTGGTTGCTGCAGGAGCAGACTGAAGGGCAAGTTTGAGCCCTCACTAGACCAGCTACCACAAGAAGCTGAAGAGCCAGCAGCACCACAAGCAGGGGGTCAAATAGGGCCCTGTTAAACCTAGGACCTATCATTATCTGCTGTGGATGTAAGGTCATCTTGTTCAACATTCATAATTTATCTAGTGTTGGTCCTTCTGGAGTTTGAATAGTCTGAAAGAAAGAAGGGAGAAGAAGGACATTAAATTAATCCCAAATATTTAAATGTGCTCTCCAAATAAAGAGAGACTTCTCAAGTCCTTTCACGCAACTCTACCAATTTAATCAAATTGTAGCACAAATAGCTATGCAAAGTCTAATATTTCAGTTCCTGTACAGTTATTCAAGCTGTAATTCACAATGAGATAAGAAATGTCCAGACTTTTCCTGCTTATTCTAAAGTATAATGCATGTGGTATGATGGCAGAGGCAGATAACAATTCCAACAACACTCGATACTTAAGAGAAATATTCTAAATCAAGAAGAGAGTTGAAAGAAATGGCAAGCACCTCCCTCCTCCCCCCAGAAAAAGTAAGATAATAATGATGAATGTTTAAGGTTTCAATTTTCTTGACACATTATAAATAAATGCAGACAACAGATAATATGAAGAGGGAGTGACGATTCCTGTCTTTTTTAATGGGTGAAACTGTTTGTCATTATGAATAGAATTCCTACATCAGAGTCTGAATAAAAATAAAACTTCTCATACTAAATGTAGTAGATCATGGAAATGTTAGGGCAATATCTTTCCTATTTTAGATTTTAATAACAAAATACAAAAGAAACACTGAACACCAGTTCTTCCCTATCATTAAACAGCATCATCCAAATTCATGATATTTCCTCTTCAATTCTTTTGTTTGGCACTAGTAGCAGAGAAACACTCATTAGTATATGTGTGCCCAACACAGAAATAAGAATAGCCATTTAAATGCTGAAAAATATCTGTGTAGCTGCAGGGTTGACAATTTCGTTAGTATCTCTAAAAATCCTACAGATCTTACTGTAAGGAGGAAAAAGATTTTTACACTAAAAATGATCATTACCATTCTAAGTCTTTCAGTACTGATTCATTTGTAGTAATTCTTCAAGCCCCTAGCCTTCAGTTCACTTTCAATCTGCTTCTTTCTACAAGGTCCCTCTGCTGTAAAGATTAATGAAATTTCCTATAAATCAACCAAAAGTGAAGTCTTATAAATTACAGCAAGCTTAGAGCATATTTCTAACCTAGAGCACTCAGATACATAATACATGTATCCAGTAAAATAAAATACTAAAAGGCAAAGGTTTTCCACTCCAGGCTCTGAATTGTTTCATTTTGTTTGAAGAAGCTATCTTTCTGTAAAGAATATATACTAACTTGCATCTCGCAGCAATTCATTTAATGAAAGACTCTCTCTAATTATATATTCAGACAATTTGAGAATTCATTTCTGCATTTTTTTGAACTTGTTATAATGGTTCAGAGCTGGCAAGAGTTCTCATCTCACATTTAATAATTTACTGCAGAAAAAAAGCCAATGACGGATACCTGTGAATGGAAATTGGAAGATCTGAGCTGTTTGTTTGATTTGCTCTGTAAGTGTTATTTATAAAACATCAATCTTGGTATGAAAGATTCATGAAACTAATGTGTTCTGCAACCTTGAGCAAGTCACTGAACTTCTCTCTCTGTGGCTTAACTTCTGTCATATGATTCTGGAGAACACCATGGCCGTAGTGTTAGATGTTACAGTGCTCCAGCCTCTCCTTTCCTTCCTTTTGCCAATAACAGTCCTCCTGACCATTGGCTTCATGGGTTTGTGACATACTAGACTCTGGTGAGGGGTGGCTGCTGTAACACCTTCGTTTTTATGTAGGTTTACAGGGTCACTCAGAAGATGCTCTTATGTCTTTATCCCTATCCCAAGCTTTTGCTTGCCAAATATAGGGATAAACATTCCTAAACTAATCACTAAAGCATACTAAGAGACAAGTTTTCTTAAATAAAAAATCCATTGTAGTAAAACTATCTGTAAAAAGGGTGATGAAAAGGATTCCATGAAGAGGAATCTGCCTGTTGTGGTCAGACATCAATTAATCTAATATTGATTCCAGGCTCCTTGGTTAAAATCTGTAATCCATGAATTTTGATGCTCAATATTTATTAATCATCTTCTGTGATAGCTCCTATTATTTTACCTGTATTTTTGTCCCTAGTTTTGTGCTATTGTGCAGGTTTATCATTTTTCCTGCCTCATTTTTTCTATTCTTCTAAAACTTATCCCTTAGTGACTCCACTAATGAGTAATAAAACAGATGCAGAACCACGCCAAATTAATTATTTTTCTACTGCACTGGGACAATGTTATTGTCTTCACTGTAACTGAGACAAGAACTCAGCCTGCTCTATGAAGCTTCAGAGCTGACTGTTGCCCTTATATGGGTAGTGTGGCCCGGGTAAGCACATGTGGATTGTAAAGCTAAAGCTTTGTTTCATGTTTTGTCTCATACCCATTTGCTGTTAAAGGCCAGCTTTGCAACAGGGCATAGGACTTCTCTTCCTTTCTTTTTGCTACTTTGTACTCTCATTCCTGTACATGGGCTATTCTGAAGGATTAGAAGAACTACTGGATTAGTAAAACAAGAAAGCATAGCCAACACTACTAAGGTCATACAAACATAAAAGCATAACAAACTTGAGAGAGCAGATGTCTTCAACATCAACCAGCACGTGCATAAACTATGCTCAGCTGCTTTGCCAGCCTCCGTAAAGCCAATCATTTCAACCCATGCTGCAGGACTTCTTTCCTGCTCCAACTCCTTGATTCACCATCTCCCATCATTCTCTTAATTCACTCCTTTATTCAGAAAATCTTCTTTTTCCATCACTACACACATGCTCCATGGGTTAAAAAAAAAAAAAAAAAAAAGATAAAAACATTTTATTTGAATACAGTACTGAAGTACAGAGGATCTGATGATATAAAAAAGTCACCTTGGCCAGCAGAAGCTATGCCAGGCAACCTCTTGAAAATCCTCACTTCCAACCTGCAAGTTTTGCATGAGGTTAATATACTGTGGTGAGATTCCTTGTGTTAGAAGGAACATATTAAAAAAAACAGCACTTTCTTTTATACTTGCATCTTTCCATCACTAAGAGCTTAAGTATTCAGGAAGTACTGTCTCAGTCATTTTAATATAAAGAGTGTGGAAACACCACGGGGAAAAAAAAAAAAAAAGTAGCCAGTGCATAAACACAGTGGAAAATTAATTTAAAGTCTTGAAGAACATTATGGAAGTATGTTAATAGGCTTTACATAAAGACTCACCTGGAACTCAGTACTAGAATAATTTGTTATTCAGTATCTGTCTATTATGCTAGAGACACAAAGATTTAGCTTTATAAATCCACACATGGAACACAGACCATCAACCAGCTTCTTTAGTCTATCTTGACAACTCTTTGTCTTCTGAGCAATTTGTTTTCATCTGTCTAGTACTAAAATATCAACTCAATGGTCAATTCAATAACACTAGTGCCCTCTGCTGTATATATTTAAAATTGGTTTAAAAGGCTAAGAATATTCTTACTGTTCCGACTATTCCCCAGACACAATCAGAATTCTTAAACTCTGTTTATATAGTAATATATTTTTTTCTTTATGGTCACATAAAGACAAATACATACAAATATATAACGTTAGGTTTTTCTTTTTTTTCTATTTCCACAGAACTCAGAAAATCTTCACTCAAATGGATTCCTGATATGCATATTCTTCTACTTCTCTTCTACTTACCTGATACTTAGTCCTGATGTAGTACACATTTTCTTCTAAGCAAAAAGCATTGTCCTCTTAAGCTCCAATGCAGAAGATGGAGTAAAGAATGACAAAGCTAATCTATCTCTGCAGACTTTCTTAGAGGCAGCTTGAAGATACAGCTGTTATGCTACTGAAAGTTAACTTTGTTGAGCATGTGTATGCAGAGATATCAAGACACCTTCCTCCCAGGCCTTGTAATGAAATCAGTGGTTCATTTTTCATTCCTTTTTTATTCTCTCTCTTTTTTTTTTTTCTTCCCATTTTTTATAATTAAGTCTTCGGCTTGATATTAAACTTTCATTGTTCTTGTTTTTTTTACCAGTACAAAGTGACTATACTCACTGCAATCACTGTAGGATTTTCCTTTAACAGTGGACTTTGATTCCAAAAAAAGAACTCCTACACCTTTCTGAAAGATCTATCTGATACAGTATGCAAGTGGCAAAGATATTTTCCCAAGTTTATGAGATCTCTGGCTGCATCACTGGCAGTTGCTTCTGGCAACTCAGCTTTCTATCTAGTCTGTACTACTCCTTTGAGTAACAGTCTCAGCAGCGGAGCAACATGATGCAAAGGTCATGGCTTTAACCTAGTATATGGTTTACATATAGTCTAATACTCTTCAGTTGGTGCTGTACATCTCCACTGAAAAAAGAATGAGATGTGATACTATATATCACTGCATTGAAAATACGCTAAGAAAGTATCAGATATCAGATATCAGGTGATTAAATGATTATAGTGCAATTAAATCTTCACAACACTCCCTCAAGTTTATGCCAGAAAAGTTCTGTATGAGGACACTTTTTACAAGTTACTAAGTAAATATGCAGATATTTTCAGAAAACTCACCTTTTCTTCACTTTGTACAGCACAGTTATGTATGCTGTATACCACACCCTTTTGAAGAGCTTATTGAGAGAAAAATCCTTTGCAAAGATATCTGCATATTTTAGTAAACAAGCCACTCTACAGCTGCAAATTAAATGGCAGATTTCCAAACATATGAAGAGGATCTATGAGTGTTAAGCAGCTAATTATGCTGGGAAGTCTCTTCCGGTAACATCACCACTGGAGCACTGCACATAGTTTCTGTATGAAACACAGCATGGAGAAGAGTAATAAAATAGGTCTAAAGCCCAGGATGACCTTATGCAGAAGTGACTCTTTTGACTCTCTTTTGAGTAACTCTGAATGCTCTTCAGGGTCTCAGACTGATCCCTTCAAGCAGCATTGCCAGCACAGGAAGCCAAGAAAATTGCAGTGTAGATACTGGGAGGCAAGCACACAATCTGTTTTAGCTGAACAAAACAGTAAAATACACAACGGCTAGCCCTCATCCCTGAACAGAGACTGAACTGTGGGCAGGGAGATCCACTGGGGTCAGAAAACCTCCACCAACATCTGCTCTGCAAATGCTCCTGCAGCCTCAGATTTGTGTCCCCGTATGGCTGTGAAGGGTTGAGCTGATGGAACCACTTTGCTTCAAATTCATTCACCATACTTTCTTGTTCCTCTTCCTGCCTTTTCTGGCCTAAAATCCTTTCCACCTGACTGAACCTCTGTGGACTAGTGCTGAAGAGTAAACACTTTGCATGCTCATATACAGTAAAATGACATTTTTTAAAATTCCTTTTTTTTTTTTTTTTGCCACCGACAAAGAAAACCACACTATCGTATTCATAGAGCATCACAATAATAATTATACAAAATCAGCAAATAGACTTGTTAATGTAGATCTCATGCCTCTTTCCTCCTAGCCTTATTTTTTTTTAATCACTGAAACTATATAGCTGTGTATCTCTTCCTCCATTCTTAAAAATGAGATTTCCCTTTCCACTGCTATAGGACTTTAAAAGTCTCAACAGCAGCTTAGGGAGCCATTGCTACAATGCCTAAAAACCTGCGAGGTTTCAAAGCCCAGCAGCTTTTATCTATTTGTTAGTTATTTTATATGTAGGTAAATACAGTGGAGGCCAAAAAGAGCTAGATAGGCAGCCCTGCAATGCAAACTGATTACATGTGAGACCAGATAAATCAAGACTTTCAACACAAATTATTTTCCTCTTTGCATGTTTCATTGCTTCACTCTGGGACATAGTCAAGATTTCCTACAGTCCCTTGAAGCATGTAAGTGTAGGATGCAGAGTGGATATTGCTCTATCACAAATGCTTTCCGGTTCTCTTCTGAAAACCCTCTAAGACTTAAATGAATCACTAACAGACTAAACAGAAAGACCTAAATGTGGTTGGACACATCCAATCCTCCTGAATCACCATTCATTTCAGGGGAGTTCAATCAAGGATAAGTTTGATCCAGTCTGCCTTTCCATTCTTTTATTTCATTTTGGTATAAAGACAGCTTTATTTCACATGATTTCATGTTTTCTCCAGCATGTCTTCCTAAAGTTTATAGAGTTTAATTTAAATGAGAGCTTAATCTAAATCAGTTTTACATGTCCCTTTATTTATACATTTTCTTGTACTCCCAAGATTGACTTGTACTTTGTATCTTCAGTACAACCGAAAACATTTGCTATTTTATAGGATATCTACCGGAAATATCAGGAAATTGATATTTCTTTAGGACATATTTTTATTAAGAGTAATTTGTTGGGTTTTTTTAATTGATTGTGATACTTTGTGAGGATGTCACCCTAAAGGTGAAAAGAAAAACAGTAATTCTCTTCAGACTACTCACAGTTGTGTAAATGGAAGCAATCTATGAACTTTTCACTATGAAAGAGCTTAAATTCTTTCATAAAAGCCATCACATTACAGCTTGGTAATAGTCCACCCAGAAACATTCTAGAAATTTAATTGGAATTAACTTTTAAAGTGGGTTAATTATATTGCATTAAATCTTTGTGTGGACACTCTTATTTAGAATTTAATTTAAGCTAAATTGAATCAAGGCCACTGTAATTTCAATTAACAGTGTCCATAAAAGAATGTAATGCAGTTTAGCCAGTCTCTTCAAAGTTAATTTGGATTCATTTTCTTGAAACCCCATGTAGACATTAGGAACTTGCATTCTGTATTGACTTGGGCTCAGTTCAAACCAATTACATGAAGGTAAAAACGTTTTCTACCACAACACCAATCCCTCAAATTATTCAAGTCATATTTCGCTCTTCCCTTTTCACTAATTCGTTTGATAAAACATTGTTTCTTTTAACGTATTACTTTACTTTCATCTTGTTCATTCTTCTAGGGAGATATTTATGTAGAGCGAACCACACAATTGTACAGAAGCAATTTTGCAAGAGCCTGGATACCATAATTCTTTTAATTACTTACAGTAGCATGTCACTGTCACTACATGCCAACCATGATATAAACAAAAGTCATACAAGTACTTTCAGGATTTCACCTGAAGGTATGTATTTCTTGTAAGGGTTATACATCAGTGAACAACCATTAAACTGCAATATATCAGTAATTATTGAAAGGATGCTTTCTCAATCTGTTTTTGGTTTATTATCAAAGCAAAATGACAGTTACTGTTTTTAGAAGACATCTATGAACTGCAAACAAGTTAATTAAAAAGAAACCCTTAGTAAAAAAATTATATGATATCTAACAGGAGTGTTCCAAATCACTGCATTCTTCATTCCTGCCACACTAAGGTCACTATTTTAGAGCACTGTGGTACTTTTTTTTTTTTCTTTTCTTTTTTTTTTTTTTAAACAGCAGACTAGCAGCGATTTAAGACAACATCTACTTAAAGGTACTACAATAACACTTAATTCCAAACAAACCAGTTTTAGTTTGGTAGAATATTATCAGTTGTTACATGGAGATATTAAGTACTATAAATAGAATCATTTTCAACAATAGGCTACAAGATTTTAAAGAAAGAGGTAAAAATTGTCAGGTTACATCTACAGGATATTAAAATGTGTATTCTGTATAGACGCAAAGGCAAAAAAAGCGCAACTGGTGGATTCCAAGACTTTTCCCCTTGTTCCTTCCCAAATCGCCTCCGTACTCACTAACTATAAGATAGAGATGATGGAAATGTCAGATCAAAACACCACATAGTCTAACAATGCTCTCACAACTGCATGCATATGCTACCAGAACAAGGAAGATCAAATAGAAGAAACGGATATTAGATTATATATTTGTCCTTACGAAAGTTTCATCCAACTCTTATGAAATGCAAGTTCAGATTTTAAAGCCAAAACCAATAGCACTTAACATTCTTTTCTAAATTACAATATATATATTAATTTACTGAATATGCTTATGGTGGATATTTCTTCCTCTAAAACAAAACATCCTTTGATCATTACTGAGTTCTTAACCTCAGGAGCTAACATAATCTAGGAGATAGAAATATTTTGATTTGATAAAAATATAATATATTTGTGGATTAGCAGTACTTTCTATGCATTGGCAACAGGGATGCTCTGGTAAAAATTGAATTAATTTAGAAAAAAATTAAGACTTTTTTGAGATAAGCAGATCAGAGGACTGTCTACTTCACTAGTATAAGGAATGGTGTTTGTGCTTTAAAAAGTGCAGTTTTTCCAAGCACATTTTGTAATACGCGAAACGGAGGGAACTGAATGATAAAAGCAAATTATTGTAAAGTAGCAATGCAAAGTCTGCATTAATGCTTTTTTTTTTTTTTTTTTTTTTTTTTGTATCAATTAGAACACACATCTGCCTAAATCCATCTATGCTGTAACACTGTGTTAAGAAAGATGCTTTCCTATTTTAAGACATGAATTATTTGATACTGAGCTGGAGAAGTGCTGGAGAAGTATTTCATAACCTTGGTAACTATAGACTGTATTGCTAGCATGCATTATTCCAAAAGACCTGGGAGAAACACATCCAGCTAACACACTAAAGCACCAGAGTCCATTTTACATCACTGCATTTGTAGTGGCTAACTGAGTCCAAATTACTCCCTCATTCTGTTAATAAACATAGAGACAAAGTGAAAAAGAGACAGAAAATAAAAAGTTATGGCTGTGAATAGCCTCGAGTCTGGCAACTGATGGTCAAATTTCTTGTCCTTGGTAACTATGGAAACCCCTTAAGGTAAGAGTAGAACACAGGCATTTTGTGGTCTGCAATTTACAAGCTGTTTATTTAATTATGAAGGGATACGAAACTGTTAGGGGCAATGCAATTATCTTACTGTGAGAGCATTTTGAGAGAAAAAAAAAAAATAGGTACAGAGAATTGTAAGAAGTTAATTTTTTGGAAAATTGCTTGTTTTAGGACTTTTATGAATCTGCCACACGTTTTTCACTGAGAATTTAGGTTCAACTGTTTTTTCTGTGTGGTTTTTTTTTCCCCAAAAGGGTGTGAGTAGCCAAAATTACCAATATGACATTTTGCCATAATATCTCTCAGTAGATTCATAGCAATTATGTCCATTCTATGCCCCATGATCAAAACCAAGGTCAGGGTGTATTTCAATTAAACCTTAGATTTTACCAAAGTGCAGCACAGCCAGAATAGCAAGCACATTATTACCAAATCTATCACTGTTGGGCAATGAATAGGTCACAGGTGCTCTTGCATACACTATTTGTACACCTTTGAATATTACAAGTGGGAAAAATGACTCAATTTAGGCGGCAGCTAGTGAAATAAAATTAAGAGTGAAACTATGTGATGACTCAGGGGGACTATAACAATTACCTACAAGTATCTTCCTAGGTCTCTACGACAAACTTTGACCTGATATTTCTGTTGTTGGGAGTTGCATGAATGTAGGGGCTACAGAGCCTTCTGCACCCATTGGAAGATTTGGCAACCATCCACCATTGACTGGATTGATTTAATAAAGCATTGAACCTAAATACATCCTCACAAGACCTCTGAAAAAAGAGAGAGGTTATATTCTAGTTCAGGACTGAATAAACTGATGAATTAATGCATTAAAGTGGTTAGCAAAATTTAGCATGTATCTGCAAGATAATTTGAAAACATGAGCTTCACACTACATGCTGACTAGATATATTGTGTCTTGCTCCAAAAAATAACCACAAATTAGCTCTTTGTTACTGGCCCTAAACTAAGATGCCTCACAGTGCTGCTCCAGCCTAGCCTCAAAAGCACAAGAGAGTTTGCATGTGAGTGGAGCATGGATGAACTTTGCTCCCAGCACAACACAGGGGACTAAGAGGATATGCTGGAATGAAAGTTGTCAGCAGCAAAGGTAGGACTGGGAGCCAGATCTCCTGTATCACATTTCCATTCAAATGTGGACTTTATGTACACACTGAAGTGTGTCCTACTCAACCTTTAGAAAACCAACATGCTATGACATTTAAAACTAAATTGGATTAAATATTAGAAATTGTTCTGTCCTATTCTGCAGATTCCTGTATTATTCTTATCATAATATTGGTACACCTTCCAGAAATGCATTAAATATCTTATATTTGATGTTTTCATCTGCATATCAAAATCACAGAATCATTTAGGTTGGAAAAGACCTTTAAGATTGTCAAGACCAACCATTTACCTAACACTACAAGTAAACTACAAAAAATTATGCCCCTAAGTGCCATATCCACATGTCTCTTAATTGCCTCCAGGAATGGGGACTCCTTCACCTCCCTGTTCCAATGCCTACCATCCTTTCCATGAAGAAATTCTTTCCAATATTCAATCTAAACCTCCCCTGGAATAACTCAAAGCCATTTCTCTGCATCCTATCCCTTGCCACCGGAGAAAAGAGACTGACACCCACCTCACTGCAGCTTCTTTCTTTTCCTCCGACAGAAGAACTGCATTCAGATAGATAAGTAGCATTATAATTATCTGCCACTAGTAGTTGATAATATAAGTAGTTCATAATATACATCATGAATTCCTACTTGAAACTCATTGGATATCTCAGGAGAATTGTTCTTTTCAACCTAGAGAACAGGCCACAGATGCTGGTAACACTGGATACCCTGAGACTCAGCTCAGTCCTTCCTACAGTGGGAATAGGCAAGGACTACTGGGGATGTACTGTTTTCAGTTCCCTGTGTAATATCTCCAAAGCTTACTCTTGCCAAGACACTCCAATATATGTGCTATGATCTTCAGATTCTTGGCTGTGGAAATCTTTCATATAAACTTTAAGTCAGAGGGGGTTTTGGCAAGCTCTGAACTAGTTTTTAAATATAAATGATTGAAAGAACCTTAAAGAAAATTCCTGCCATAGAAATGTTGGCCCATGATGTCAGGCAGACGCCGGTAGTATGGCTGTAGAGATTGAACCTTACCACCACCATTTTTTCCATTTTGTTGTCACATGACAACAAAAGCAGAGGGGCAGTCAGACAAGATGGTGTCTGACATGGAAGTGCGTATGAAGCAAAGGTGTGTCACTGAGTTCTTCCACATGGAAAAAATTGCACCTGCTGACATTCACTGACGCTTATTGTATGTTTGTCAACGGTTTACGGGCTGGTTTGGCCCTGTTCCATGGCTAGCGGGGCGGAGGGATCTGCAGATCCGTGCCTCTGGAAAAAGGGAACAGGGGACCCCAAAATAATTAGAAACAGTGGCAACGATCTGAGGAGAAACAAACTAATTTACTAAATATATTATTGGAATGCAAGATAACTAATACAATATAATTAAATTTGAAGCTAATAAATCAAATATAATGAGAGAGAGAATGTCCAAAAGGTGGATAGACCTCACCACAACGCTGAAGTGAGATGCGCAGTCCAGTTGAGCAGCAGGGAGAAAAGGAAGGAGCGTCAACGAAAAGCAGGCAAAGAAGAGCGCATCAGGTGACCTTGCCAGGAGTTATATCTTGAGACTCTCTGTGAGAGTCCCCTGGGGAATGTAGTTCTTCTCTTCCAGGCAGGTACCCTGAGCTTGAGCATTAACAGTTAAACTCCCACTGCCCTACATGATGTTATGATGTGGAATACCGAAAACCAAAAATCACAAAACCATGACAATGTTTATGGAGACCAAACAGTGGATGTGAGCACAGTGAGATGGCGCATGGTGTTTCAGCAGTGGCAACAGTGATAGTGAGTCACCTTCACTGGTGCAGCTTTTTACAAGTGTGGCATGCAGGCTCCTGTTTTCCACTGTCAATAATGTATAACTAATAGTGGTGACTGTGTTGGAAAATAGTGTTTTGTAGATGAGAATTGGCTTTATCAAACAGTGTTATTGTGTTCTTTGTTGTTGTTTCCATGAAAATAAATAGGAGACGTTACTTTTGGAGCAAACACATAGTTAAACAAAATGGGAGAATGGTAAATGGTAAAATTTCCTCCTACCGATTCAGATTCTGAAGTACCGATACAGTATTCTAAATTCATGGGTTGACCACAGACTTCCACTTAAACAAGATCTATGAGGGATAACCATGGTAAAAACTGATTCCTACAGAAATCAATCGGAGCTTTTGATTTCACCAGTCAGGACTCTATCTCATATGAGAATAAGAATTTGGTACACCAAGCCAGCTGCAGACTACTAATGTAAGCACTTGGACTTTGATGTCATACTTTTAGGATAGATTTTTAGTGTGATGGAAATTTAATTTTCATTTAATTAAAGTAATAAAGTAAGAGGAAAAGCAGTAACTGAGCTAGCTAAAATGGCAAAGTTCATGCGTGTGACAGCATGCTTTGAAACAAAAGTCATTTAATATTATAAAATGTCAAGATATTAACAGATTGGATTATTAAAAGATTCCAAGCAATTATTCTGCTACTTTAAAGATGTTTTAAAGCAAGCGAGGAATCCAAGGTTCAAAAGAAATATGAAAAATGTCTGTGCAAAGCAGAATACATTTGATAATTGGTGTTATCCAAGGATATAAGTATGCTTGTTTGTAGTAAAACTTTGAATTTCTACACTGACTTGTATAGACGATTTTTGAAGTCCCCTCCAACCCAAGCATTCTATAATCAGAGACAGTGCTGATACCACCTATTACTAAGGATCTTCAATATCTGCCATTGTAAAATGCTGTTCTCAGTTTCATACAACTTGGTAAATTCTTAACTATTTACAGATGCAATGTTCTGTGCAAGGGATGTGCCTATACAATAATTGCCGAAAACATACATACTCTAGGCAGCTTTGAAGCAGCTGACATCCTTATAGTAACAAATAGTAACAAAAAAGAACATATTACTGATAAATATACAAGTGCGAAATTTAGGTTGCTTTTTCATTTTGTATACTGAGAGACACGGAGCTCCTATGAGAAAAACATCATCTAGTCATGTAGTTAAAGTCAATATCAATATGGAAGCTTGCACATCAATACTTGAATTTGTTTATGCATACATAGGTATACCTAATATTCTTTACTAAATATAGTTCAGAATTATTTCTAAATTATTCCTACCAGGAAAAAGTGTTTTCTGTTTTAACTTCTAATTATTGCTCCAGAGTGAGTACATCAGAAATACAGCTGAATGACAAAAATATTGCTGTATCCAGATCTCTCTGGCTGATAACTGTTTTCTGGATTCTTACCTACGTTCGCTATTGCAGAACAATGTGTGAAGATAAATACACTAAATATATTTTCAGACTGTCATTATTAAGGACCACTGAAATACTTCAAGAAGACAAATACATTGATAATAGATTCCAAACCTGCTTCCGAAAGTATGCTGCTGAAGATTTCTGGTATCATCAGAGCAGTGTACTTCACACCAGCTCCGTGTGGTTACAGGCTAAAAAGAACAATGACAAAGTGCTAAACAATGTAAGTGCTAACATTGCATTGAAATACTGACACTGTACAGTGTATATATCCCCAGCATTTTTCTGCATTACAGACTTGTATCAGATAGTGGGCCACTTAGTCTGGAAGCTTTCGTGTACCTGTAAGCAAGTACATGAATCTTTTACTACTTACCTGGTATTTCCAACTATATCCACAAGTGTGCCTAACAGTGGCTATTACCACAATTGGTTGCCAATATCTGATTGAACTGCAAGAATGATTTTAAAACCTCAATCCAAGTAACCTGGGGAAAATATCTTCATTTCTGCACTCATATTGCTGTCCATATGCTCTTTACTATTGAAAGCTCAAGAACTGTCAAGATATAATAGCAGCAAGTAGAACCAGTGAAGATTACAGCAAGTTACATCTCACAGTGGAACTTCACAGAAGCACAGAGATCTCTTGTATTAGCCCCGATTTCTAGATTGGAATCTAAATCTCAGAAGGATTTCAGTGAAGACAGAAGACTGGCTAAATATCAGAGATAAAGAACATGCATAGAACTTCCTCTAATACTGCAGTCACAGATTGAAACCTGAGCTATGACTGTCAGAGAGATGATGATGGAAACTTTTTTTTTTTTTTTTTAATGCGATCTCCTCTATGCCTCTGAGGAGGAAAAAAAAGGAAGAAAGAAAAGATGTTTCTGTGGTTTCTTTATAAATTCTTTCCACTCCAGAAAGGTGAATGCAATATTTTTCTATGTAATTCTACAGAAATTGACTGAATTTATTCTAGTTCTCCATTGAATTGGCATTACTCCATTCAATTCAACAAAAACAGAATTATTTTTAGTCCAGATAAGTTTTGAACCTTATCCTCTAAACAATCCACTTACTTGTGAGGAATATCAGGAGTTTTAGACAGCTAATGGTTAAGAAAATGCAGCTTTTATAAAACAAGCATCAAAAGATAAAAATAAGACAAATGTTTTTGGTTTTTTTAGTGCATAATGAAGATGATCTGCTTTCCAATTGCTGAAATGCTGAAAGTATGGTAAAGACTGGATTCAGTTTTAATTCTTTAAAACAAGCAATCAAAACCACAAGACACACCAAAACAATACCTTTTTTTTTTTTTTTTTTTTAAATAATGAGTCATTTCCTTTCATTTCTTTTTGTACCTTCCCACCATAAAATACAGAGTTGCAATGGTAGCTGTGAACTGAAAACAGCAAGCATTGCCTGTGATGAATCAAGAGAGGTCCTTATCTTCAGCATTTATAATATGTTATGTCTGGTGTACATTAAATTTAGGAGGCTTTATAGTGACTAATAGATGGTAATGGCTTACGCTTATACTACAGTTGTACTTTTATCTAGAAGTATCTATACTTATATTACATTAATACTTTAGAAGTTTGCTTGTGAGCTTTAAGTTCTAAACTGACAGGTAACATATGTAGTATATCAGAATTACCTTATTCTCCACTTAAATTAAGCTATTTCTGGAGAGAAACAGAGGCTTTTTTGCAGTATACCATGTGAAGACTGCTGCCTTCAATTCAGACTGAAGGCACAGTGTGAACTATATATCTGTTCAAATTTGACCTACTGTATTATGGTGAACTTTCCAACTGTTTTAGAAACTGTTTTTTGGAAAGATGGCGCCATGGTTTTATGATTTTTGGTTATCAGTATTCCACATCATAACATCATGTAATGCACTGGGGGTTTGACTGTGGATGCTCAAGTTCCAGGTGCCTGTCTGGAGGAGAACAACAACTACATTCCCCAGGGGGCTTTGCGGTCAGAAAGGAGATGCAACTCCCGGCAAGGTCACTTGATGTTCTCTTCTTCGCCTGCTCTTCTTCACCTGTGCTTCTCCATCTGCTCTTCTCCGTCTGCTTTTCTTCATCGGCTCAACTGGACTGCACTTCTCACCTCATCGTTGTGGTGAGACCTATCCACCTTTTGCACACACTCCCTCTCTCTCATTATATTTTGCTGATACTATATTTAGTAAATTAGTTTGTTTCACCTCAGATCGTTGCCGCTGTTTTCAATTATTTTGGGTCCCCTGTTTCCCTTTTCCGGAGGTGCGGATCTGCGGATCCCTCCACCCCGCTGGTCACAGAACCAGGCCAAACCAGCCCGTAAACCGTTGACAGATGGTTTGACTCATTCGCTTGTGTCATACTAAAGAGGAGCACTTGTGTTAGTACAGCACCAGAGCACTGACGTAGGATTAGCTTGGAAGAACAATCTGCTTTTATGGAGTTCTTACAACAGCTTCTTGAAGCTCTCCATTTTGCTCAATAGTTGCAGTAGACCTTTTTTTCAGTTCATCCAGAAAGCTGGGTATCCAGTGTGAGGAGACCACCATTCTGTGACCTTCAGTCAACAGTAACTTATGCATATTGACAATCTATCTAACAGTACTTGCAGAAGGATGCACTAGAAAATCTCTCATTCTTGACATCTGTCTTGAGTAAGCCAGGACATGACAGATTTCTAGTGAAAGAGTTAGCCATTTATTATCTTCTCTTCTCTTAAAAGTGAAGGCAGATGCTGCAAGAGAGCAGCCATCATTTGGTGAGAACTATAAAAATTTGATATCTGCTGTTTAGACTGCAGACAGCGGCAAGTACTGGGGTGTAAAGTCCTCTATGTAGGTAACAAGTACAAGAGAGCAAAGCTGTATCCTACCATCACTCATTAAAGTTATTTATGGTGGTAGAGCTTGCTTCTGCTCCACAAACAAGCTTAACAATATAACCTGCAGTATACTGCAGTCAGCAAACAGCCTTAATAGTTTCTCCCTAACGTATTAAGGTAGCATAGCAACATTCCAATTTAATTAAGGGTCTGCTAGGAACTTGCAAATTTTATTTTTCTTTCTTAAAGGGTATAAAATCCTCCTTAAAAAAATTTCATTTTACTTTCAGTCTGGTGTCCAAGTTGTCAGCAACCTTTTTTTTCCTTAAATATAGTACAAATTGCTAAATAGCTTTAAAATTATACAGCAGCAAAAAGAGCACTTTTTTTTTTTTTCTTTTAATGGTTTGGGGTGCTTTTCTTCTCACTAGGATCCCTCACATATACACTAAATACAGCTTCATTTTTCAAAATAAAATTTAACAAGCAGTACTTACGAGCAAGAAAGACACTTACTAGACTAAATTCAATTGCACTTCACTATTCTTATCTCCCAATTTTTACTGAAAGGCAAAGTAAGAACATACTGGGGAGTAAGAGAAATAACTTCATTAGAGACAGCTGAACAGACAACACAGCAGACAGTACACCTGAAAGTTGGTATGAAGCTACTACAGTCCTCTTTTTGAAAATCTGTTTTTCTTATTATTGATTCAAGGATTTTGAACACAGATTTGCTATAATTCTCATCCAAACTACAAGAAATAATAGCTGACTTAATTTACGGCTTTCTCTTAATTTTACTCCATATACCATGGACATCAGTTTTATAGGTGGAGACAGACTCCAAAGGGATCACTACTGATTAGTTGTGGCATTCACTCCTTTCTCCCAGACTTTTATATGAAGTGTCCCAGGGAGAGACCTTGTGAAGACCTTCCATCTTACAAATATAGCATGAAGATTGCCTGTAGAAAATCCTGACTGTGCTGTAATACTATCTGCTATCAAAAATCAAATTTACAGATCATATCCACAGCTTATATAATTCAGCATACCTTCACTGGTACAAGATCTGTCTCACTGCATCCATTTAGCTTATCAAACTCCTCATCTTGAATTTCTATCCAAGTGCTGGTAACAGACAACTGAGGATTAACTGACTTACACTTAAACAGTAAAAAAGGATAACCACATATCTTTCTTCACAGTTAGTGAAATACTTGTCTAAAAAAAAAAAAAAAAAAAAGATTAATTTTTAAATATTTTCTCTCGAATAAAGATATTAAGTAGCACATGATATTAATGTTCCAATTTTTTTTTTACTCCTTTGATGATAAATTATGACCTGCCAAAGACATACCATAAAGAACTAATAAATTCAGGATCAATATTCAAAGTTCAAGCCTAGGTTTTTTTTTTGTTTTTTTTTTTTTGTCTGACAAATGTTGTCACCTAGGTAATATTAAGTCTGCCTTAAGTTTCCTTTCACAATCAGGTACTAAATGTTCAATTGTTTTGAACTGTAGAAAATAAATGAATCACTTTATCTTCCCTATTTGTCTGGTCAGTTCACTCAAGGATAACTTATGTCATTTACCAATGAAATGATTAAGAGCATTTCAAAAGGGAACTTGGGATGATTGTTTCTTCATATTTCTATTACATTGTTGCTTGTCATTTGTCCCTTTGAGCAAATGCCATACTCCTTACAAATAGCCCATTCTCTTATACAATAAGCAAAAATAGCGCCTTTCTGTTTAGAGATACAGATGAATCTTAAACACAAGTTAACAAAGAATACTGGAGAAGGTCATACGCTTCCATTACCTTGAATATATTATCTTAATGAGGCCTGGTCAAACTCCAACTGAGTTAGAACCAAGTGTATAAAACTATCAGGACTGTATTATAAAACAGCATCCATACTGTTTGATATTTGATTACTTTCTTATTCATACGAAGGCAAGTATAAGCTAATAGATTTTACTATTCCTGTTATTCTGTTATTAAAAGCAGCTGGTTACAAAATCTGGAAATTTTAAAAACCCTTTGCAAAGAAACTGTACTTCAGAATTACTCTAAAGGTGATTGAAGGTCTGAAATTTATTTTCCAAGATGTATACAAAATGGGAGTTTGCTGTAGTAAATGGCCTCTGCCCAAACAAGTCATTCTTTAAGAGATTTCTTTTTTGCTGTATACTTGCCTACATGCATAATTTGCACTTGTTGTATCTCAGCAATGCTAACAATCAGTTTTCGCAGAATCACAGAATGGCCAGGGTTGGACAGGACCTCAAGGATCATGAATCTCCAACCCCCTTGCCGCAGGAGGTGCTCCAGCACCTGATCATCTCTCTGGACCCTCTCCAACAGCTGTCTTTCTACAGATTTGGACACAGTACTCCAGATGGGGCCTCACAAGAACAGAGTAGAGAGGTACAATGACTTCCTGTCCCTGCTGGCCACCCCTCTTCTGATGGAGCCCAGGATACCATTTGCTTTCCAAGCTGCAAGAGCACACTGCTAGCTCATGTTAAGTTTTTCATCCATCAGGACCCCCAGCTCCTTCTCTGCAGGGTTACTCTCAAGGACTGCTCCTTCCAGTCTGTATAAATGCCTGGGATTCCACTGGCCCAAGTGCAAAACTCTGCACTTTGTCGTGTTGAACCTCACTAGGTTCACCCAGGCCCATCTTTCAAGTCTGTTGAGGTCCCTCTGAATGGCATCCCTTCCTTCCACCATGTCAACTGCACCACTCAGCTTGGTGTCATCAGCAAACTTGCTGAGGGTGCACTCGATTCCATCATCGATGTCATTGATAAAGATGTTAAAGAGCATTGGTCCCAAGACAGGCCCATGGGGAACACTGCTCACTACTGGCCTCCACTTGGACACAGAACCATTAATCACCTCTTTCTGTCTGCTGCTTTTCAACCAATTTCTTATCCATCAAGTGGTTCACCATCAAATTCACATCCCTCCAATTTGGAGATAAGGATGTGGTGGGGGACCATGTCAAAGGCCTTGCTCAAGTCCAGGTAAATTGACATGGGTCACCTTCCTTTGTCCACCAATGCCGTCATTCCATCATAGAAGGTCACCAGATTGGTCAAGCATGACTTCCCCTGGTGAAGCCGTGCTGGCTGTCTTGGATCACATTCCTTATGTGATCAAGCATGCCATTCAGAAGGTTCTGTTCCATGATCTTCCCAGGCACAGAGGTGAGACTCACCAGCCTATAGTTCCCCAGGTCCCCTTGCTCACTTTCTTGTAAATGGGAATGATGTGACTCTTCCTCCAGTCATCCAGGACCTGACCTGACAGCCACGACTTTTCAAATATGATGGAGAGTGGCTTAGCAAACTCCTCAGCCAGCTCTTTCAGATCTTGGAACATGCCATCTGGCCCCATAGACTTGTACGCATTCAGACTCATGAGGCAGTCTAGTACTCGCTCTGCCATTATAGTGGGAAGGGATTTACTGCCCCAGTCCCTACCTAGAGGTTTAGGGATGCAGGGCTCAGGGGTGTGAGAAATATTAGAATCCTGGTCACCAATGAAGACCAAGGCAAAGAACTCATTCAGTACCTCAGCCTTCTCTTTGTCCATTGAAGCCAGTTTTCCTTTTACATTTATCAAAGGAGGTACACTCACTTTGGCCTGTCTCTTCTGGCCAATGTACCGGCAGAATGTCTTCGTATTGTTTTTCACATCCCTCAACAAGTTCAGTTCTGCCTGTGCCTTGGCTTTCCTTATCCCACGTCTGCAAGTCTGGAAGGCATCCCTGTATTCTTCCCAGGTGACACGCCCTTGTTTCCCAGAGCTTGTACGCACCTTTTTTGCCCTCAGTGTGCTCAGCAGGTCCTTGTCAAGCCATGCCAGTTTCCTACCTCCTCTGCCTGCTTTCTTATTCAGAGGTATGGAGAGCTCTTGTGCTCTCAGAAAGGCATCCTTGAAGAGTAGCCAGCTCTCATCAACATCCTGGTCTTTAAGGACAGCATCCCAGGGGATCTTGGACAACAATCCATTAAACAGCTTAAAGTTTGCTCTTCTGAAGTTCAGGGTCCTGACCCCACTCTTTGCCAGGCCCACATCCCTCGAGATCACAAACTTGACCAGGGCATGGTCACTGCAGCCCAGGCTGCCTCCAACCTTAATGCTGTTAATGATCTCCTTTTTTGTTTTGTAGAGTTAAACATGCTATGAAAAAAGATGAGTATGTATGTACTACTGTATGTAGCTTCGCAGAGATTAAGCATAGCATACAGAAACATAAGGAAGACTCATGCATACCTACACAAACTTTATTACTTGAGCAACTCTGTGGACAATTATATAATATTAGATGAAAGGTTTGTTTCCATTTTTTCCTCAAACACCAAAAAGACTTATGACAAATTAAAGCTTTAATTACTTTATGTCATGAGGACTTCGTTTTGTTTTAAGACTGAGCTTTGAGACAAGCATGAGGGCCTCATGATAGTAGAGAAAAACTGTATAAAAAAGATGTTGATGCTATAGCCCAGCTGTTTTTTTAACTATACATAAGAAGGAAAAGAATTTTAAAACCAACATTTATGTGTGATTATCCAACAGTAATAAAAATTAAAATTTATACTGTTCAGATAAGGTGTAGTGAAATCTAGAGTTAGCAAAAAGTATATGTAAATTTACTTTAAAAAAAAATGTTAAAATGTTTTGTTTTTTGTTTTTTTTTTTTAATAGATCTAATAGCTAATGTAGCTATTATATATATTATATAATTAGCTCCGTAGCTCTCAAGTGAAAGCGTACAGGAGTATCACTGACTGGATTATTAGGGGAAAGTATTTCTGATGGCAGGAGAATTGATCCATAATTAAAGTTCAAGTTTTGCTTAAAGTCAGGAGAAATGGACACTAAAAGTCCATCTTCTCCTCTTCAGACAAAGAGCATAATAAAGTTATACGTTCACCAGTAACTAAAGGGAAATCTAAAAGCACAGTCTAGTTAACATAACATATATTTAGACCTTAGAATTCTTTAGAACTCAGGGCAATGGTGGTACAGGAGTAAATATAAGGAGTAAAACTGAAAATATAAAACAGGTACCTCACATACTGACCTGTGAGCCAAGATCATTCCCATATTTCTAATGCTTCACTCAGTATTTTTCAACCAATATATAATGATGCCATATGAACTGCTGGTGTTGTGATGCAGATGCAGTATGGCTATAACAAGGGACAGGAAAAGGCATGTAGGTTAGCATTAATCAAATAAACAGGTTTCTCTTCTCTTGCTCAGAAGAATATGACCCTGATCTTCAAAATACAGTATGAAGTGAATGACTGGTCAGCCAAGTCACCTTGTGGTCCCTGCTTCCCATCTGGGTGATTGGAGGATAAGCACTTTCAGGACAAATGAAATATAATTCAAGTTTTAGTTTGCAATTATAAAATACATCTTCCCAATACAATTAAAACATCATCATACACTTTTGGCAAGTTGGACACAGTAGTAATTTGTATGTCCAACTAGAATTAAAACTTGTCTTCTGTAGCGGTTTAGGGATTATTTCAGGTTGTCCAAAGAAACTGTGGATACCTGATCCCTGGAGGCATTCAAAGCCATGTTGAATGGGGTCCTGGGCAGCCCGCTCTGGTGGGGGCAACCCTACTTAAGGAAGAAGAGTTGAAACTAGATGATCTTAAAGATCCCTTCCAAGCCTTTCTGTGAATCTATGATTCTATAATTTTATGGTTGTAAGACTCTATGATTTTATTTACCTACTTTCATCGACAGGGAACTTGAGTGGTATGTGCTGCATTTGCAATTAGCTTCAACTCTTACATGAAGAAGATATTCCTATAGCACAACTGACCAAGTTTTTCCTGCAATACACGTAGCAGAAGTTTTGTTGCAATACTAAAGGTTATAAATTTACATCTTGCTGCTGAAAGATGCTGGGGGATATTATGCAGCCAGATCTGACACTGATTTGATCTTGAATATCAGCAGAGTAGCTTCCTGTCTCAAGATCATAGAGTTACATTGTCTTTTTTTTCTAAAAGGTCAGAGTGAAAAAAAAAAAAAAAAAAAGCTAATCTCAGTTAATCACTACAGCCATATTTGGTTCATTAGAACCACTGACTTATGTAGTATGAAAAAGCAATAAATAAAATGGTTGCACCCCTGCAAACTGAACTTGTAAAATGCCCTTTTGTAATTATGAATGAAATAGAAACACTTATTTGCTGTTGATTATTCCTTTGACCACCTGATATGTCTGTAATTTAAGGAGTAGACAATGACAAAATACATAGGGTTTGCTGTAGAAAATTAATTTTAATTGAATTAGAAGCCATCTTTTCTTTTTAAGTTGTCTTCTTAGTATTATTTTTATTCTTTTTATTTTTTATTTCTCTTTTTAATTCATCTCCTCCCCATTCCAAAAACTCTGCCAATAGAGTGTACTGAACAATAGCCTGTTATGAAATATACTGAGACATACACAGTGGCTTTGATGATAATAAACTCTTTAGAAGCCTGGCAATACTTTTTGCAGAGCCTGGGGACAGAAATCTAAAGAATTTAATTCCTATAGGCCTTACAAGAGAATTTTAACCATCCTACAAGATAACTGCTAATAACTATCTGAAAGAAATAATTTTTAATTAGGTTCTACGGAAGATATGATTTCCCCAGTAAAACCATTAGAAAGACACTTTATTTCCACAAGTTTCATTATACTGCAAGTTTTCAGAAGAAAAGAAACGCAGTCTTATTCAGTTTCTACAAGATCTCTATTCTTCTAATCTCTGTTAAGAGTTCTCTCCCCCACTGACATATATTTTCTCATGTATCATATAACACATAAAATTACACAAAGATTTTTGGTGATGGAAAGGACTGAGGCCAGCATACTTCATCATGATCAAATCTTCAATTCCTAAAGCAGGTATAAGGTATTTACCTAGTTTTGAAGATCTGAGACAGTTACTCTTTGTGACTTATTGCATTATCTGTTGTAATTTTCATGGAGTTTTCCAAGCCACCTTACATTGAGTTCAGTTGAAGAATATATAGAGCACCTATTTGTAAGTTAGAATAGAGGAAATCATATAATTTCTAATTTGGTCTTTTTGCTTTTTAATTCTTACTAGTGCTGTAGAAACACGAAAAATGATGGAGCTGAGAAAGCACAGAATTATCTTGTGCAATGGATATTTACACAGAAGGTCTGAAATCATTACCAATCCTTTGAGAGAGTCCTGGGAGGCAAGGATTCAACAACTTGAATAGTGTTTCATGCAAATGAAACAACTGCTTCTGAAGAGAGGTAACAAAATGGGGAGATTTGTTACCATTTTTCATTTCACAGAACAATCATGCCTTAAAGCTGCTAGGACCAGCTCTTTGGATGCCTCTTTGCAATGTGGAGTTTCAAACAAATAATGACATTTACAAATGCTATTTCATCTTGCCAAGGACTTGAGGTCAACTAACTACCTATTCTATTAGTTGAGATGTGAATACACATACGTATAAACATACGAGTCATACATATATCACAGACACATATGCTTAAAATAGAAGTAGAATGTAGAATTAAGGTCTCAAAAGAGGAAATTAACTCACCCTAACCTAGTCTTGTTTGAGGGTAGTCACATGATACGTTAATTTGAAATCTAATTACGCTCTACTGTTAAGCACAAATGCAGGGAACTACATGTACCCAAGGAGATATTTCAAAGAGCTTTCCTCCGTGGAATGTCTGCAATACCTATTTTTAAATCCAGGATCCAACATTTTGCCTCCACTGCAATGAAGCTAATATCTGCACAATGAACCAAAAGAGCATTCTCCTAATTAGTGGTGTCTGTATTTAGCCAGACACAAACATGAGAGATTTCCATTCCAGTTCCCAGAATCAATCAAAATCTCCTCCAAGTGCATCTTGTGGAATTAACAAATATATGTTCCTATGTGAACTGAAAAATCCACAGTTTTCAAAGTGGCTAGCTCAATGTTTTTGTTATGTTAGCTGATACAATTTTAGAGTCCTAGTTTGGGCAGAACCGAATTAGAAAAGAAGTCTACCAACAAAGGAATAAAGATCTGCATAGTAATAATAAAAAAAGCCAACAACAAATGAATCAGAAAATCTTTCTCAGGTGAAGACCTGAGTGCTTGTTTGTTTTTAGTCCTTGCTACACCATTGGTATCTCTATGTCCACAAAGTAATAGAGGTTCTAGATTTTACATTTAATTTGAAATGGCATCCAGTAGCCTATCAAAAATGAACAGATTATTGAGGTTGAGATTCAGCATGCATTGAAACATTCTGAACCATTGCATGATCAAAAATTCAAATTTCTCTCTATGAAATCTCTGTGATTTTGGTCCTTCTGAGGTTCTGAAAATCAAATGAAATTCAGCACAGAGAACATGTTAGTCTTATTATCACTATTAAGCAGAATATAAGACAAAATATCACAGCCAATAACAACAAATATAATTATTTTTAAAACTGCATGATGACTAGAACATGGAAACCAGTATCAGTATCTAAGACCATCTGTAGGATGGACGGTGCTTTTATAACCCATTAAAGCTATCTTAATCGGTACATCCCTATCGGTTCCACTGTTTCAACAAATTGGTGCTTCAGAGGAGCTTTATCTGAACACATTGTGTTCCATACCAGCGGTCCTGCAATCAGTAATAAAACATAATGAAACAATGTTAACAGCACAGTGTGCTAGTTTGAACAGCATGTAATTCAATAAGCTTTCGTATCTTGGCCAAGGCAATACTAACCTGCCTGTAGATTCAGATAGAAAAGACATTTTCCATCAAGTCTGAATTGCACATGTACTCTCTCCAACCATGTTTTTTCCTAGACCTGATTTGTTCCACAGTCCCACCACAGACACAGAAGGGACTGATGCCTCTATAGTCTATAAAAGAAGTAACTGTGCTTTCATTTCATAGGCCAGCAGAAAAGGTAAATTAAATCTTTTTCTTCTGCCACATCCAATTCCCAAGTTACATTGTTAGGTACTTTCAGCTTCATTTGAAACATCAAGTATGGGTCACTGCTTGAAGCAAGATGCTGGATGTCATGGGTTTTGCGACCTGATCCAATAAGCTGAAACCTCTACTTGTACACAGCAGATTGCTAGATCTTTGTTTAAGCACAGCTGCTGCCTTAGCAATTGCACCCTGTGCAGTAGTGCGTCTGCTGAGGGGGATTCATGGCATGCACTGCAGGCAAGGGGACAGAATACTAGGGTATGGAAACTGTGCAGTACTAGAAGTCACCCCTGGGTTATACTACAGAAGAAAATGAGAGAGGAAGGGAGGGAGCTGATGACAGCCCACACACTGGATGATCAGTTTCTTTCTGAAATGAGGAAAGTAAAACAACACTCAGCAGTGATGAAAAGAAGTAAAAGAGCAGCCCTGAACTATCACTTCTCTCAGTGCTGCAGAGGCTGGCTCCATGCCCAAGGCAAAATTATGTCTAAACTCTCACAAGCAGCTGAGCTAGAAACACTGGAGTGTGCAGAGACTAAGTTGAAGTTCCCATTTCTATTTGATGCTAAAAGCAGCTGAAGATCCTAACCTCAGGATTTGGCCTAAATGTTATAAATATATATTCTTTGCAGTCTTGCACAGCCTAATGCAGTGTTTTTTCAGCAATAGAGAAGTGCCCCTATAGAAAACTTAAAACCCTTATTCAAGTAAGCTGCAGATCACAAAGTTCCTCAGTTCCTCACATCTGTGCTTCCCTAATAGTAGGGAACCTCTATGAGTACTGACACCCTTCCCAAAAAAAAAAACAGCTGATCTCCGATATTCAGCAGTGTGAGGTACCACCAATATTAGCAGTCATGGAATCATAGAATCACTAAGGTTGGTAAAGACTTCCAAGATCATCCAGTCCAACCATACATCTGTCACCAATACTTCCCTATTAAACCACATCCCTTAGTACAACATCAGAGCACTTCTTGTATGCTTCCAGGGACGGTGACTCAAACATCTCCTCGGGCAGCCCATTCCAATACCTGACCACACTTTCATAAACCTTTTTCCTAATATCCAAACCTGAATATCCCTTGGCGCAACTTAAAGCCACCACCTCTTGTCCTGTCACTAATTACACAGGAGAAGAGGCCAACCTCCACCTAGCCACAATCTCCTTTCGGAGAGCTGTAGAGAGTGATAAGGTGTTCCCTGAGCCTGCTCATCTCCACTCTAAACAGTTCTAGTTCTGTCGGCTGGTCCTCGTAAGACTTGTGCTTGAGACATCTTACCAGATGTTTCCTTTCTCTAGGCATGCTCCAGGGCCTTCATGCCTTTCTTCTAGCAAGGGGCCCAAAAGTGAACACAGGGGTGATCACTTCACTGCTTCTGCTGGTTAGGCTATTTCTGATACAAGCCAGGATGTCATTGGCCTTCTTGGTCACCTTGTCATATTTGCTGGCTCATGTTCAGCCAAGTGTCAACCAATGCCCCCTGGTCCTTTTCTTCTACACAGTCTTCCAACCACTCTGCCTCAAGCCTATAGCATTACCTGAGGTTGTCATGGACAAAGTACAGGACCCGGCACTTGGCTTGTTGAACTTCATCCCATGGGCCTCAGCCCAGTGATCCAGCCTGTCCGGATCCCTCTGAAGAGTCTCAGACAGATTGACACCTCCTCCAAACTTGATGTCATCTGCAAACTTACTGAGGGTGCACTCAATCCCCTCATCTAGGTTATCAATAGATAAAGAACAGGACAGGCCCGAATACTGACCCCTGAGGAACTCATGACTTAGATTTAAACACAGGGATCAGGGGATGTTTGCTGATACAGTGAACACCCAGCGTGATCTGAAACTCGACTTTTAATGATGTGAATTTAAAAGCTAGAAACACCTCAGTTTCTAAGCAGGCCTTGATATATTTAAATGAATTTAAAAGAAAACTCCTGCATGCACAGGTTATTTTATAAGAGCCATCTGTGCAGGCTTTTTTTTTTTTTTTTTTTTTTTTAATACTTTCCACTGCAGCAATCAGTACAGCCCACTCCTACAGATAGGAAACTGAATTAGAATAACCATGAGGTTGAGCTAGTAAGGCAGTTCTGCAGCTATGTTGCTACAGGAGAAACATGGGAGCAAAGCTATGGATCAGCTGCAAGACAAACAGATATTCTGTTCTCAAGGATGGAGCCCTGGGCAGCCTGATCTAGGGAGTGGCAACCCTACTCATGGCACAAGGGATGGAACTAGATGATCTTGAAGGTCCCTTCCAACATAAGACAGTCCATGATTCTGTGATGAATATACTAGTTCATTACACTCTGAAAGGTGAAGCTCCTCAGACAGCTGAAATTGTAATCAAATTATATTTCTTCTTGCTTTCACGTCTATATCAGAGTTTTTCCACTCCAGCACTAGATAACATTGCCAGCCTTTTAAAGCAATTTTGTGAGGACCACTGAGATCAGCTTGTCTGAGAACAATCAACATACTGTTCTCACCTTGTGTCACAGAAAAGAGAGATGCTTTTGTTTCCTCTCCATTTCAAGCTTAATTTTCTCTTCTCAATCTGAGTTTTAAAGGGGCTTACAGAAGTGTCAGCTCTGTGTTGTCTGATGATGGATTTTCATTAGTTTAAGGTGACATTTCAGTTTTTGTTTTAATAATTTGTAGTTCCATTGTTTCATACAGAGAAGAATCCTTTTAAATTAATGACACATTTCTGCACACAGTAGACTCCTCCCTTGGTAGAGTGTAAGAAAAAAATCACATACTGCAGCAATAGCTATTCATACCCCAAAAGTGGGTAAGGATAATGAGGAATAAAGCAGTCAGATAATTGCCATTTTAAGCATGGCCTGAAATTGTTGAGTAAAACTGTTTGGCATACAAAAGCAATTTGAATTCCTATGACTGCCATCATGGAAAAAAAAAAAAAAAAAAAAGCACAGCTAATGGTGGTGATAATGCTGAAAAATAGTGTTTTGTATCTGAGAATTTGCTCAAGTAATGCTATTGTGCTCTTTGTATCTGTTCTAGTTTCCATGGAAATAAATAGGAAGCATTACTTTCAGAGCAGCATAGGTACATAGAATCAAAGAATCCTTAGAGTTGGAAGGGACCTTTAGGTCATCTAGTGCAACTCCCCCGCAATAAACAGGGACACAACAGCTAGATGAGGTTGCCCAGGGCCTTATCCAGCCTTGCCATGAAAGTCTCCAGGGATGAGGCATCAACCACCTCTCTGAACAACCTGTTCCAAAAGACATTTTCGTTATATCCAACCTCAATCTACCCTCTTGAAGCTTGAAGCCATTTCCCCTAGTGTTTCCCTATATACCTGCACATAGATGAAACCTGTATGAAAACTCTGTAACATAATTTGTAATATCCCTTAAACAGCATTCAAAATATTCAGTAAAATATGATACAGGAGAATGAGAAATGTGTAACAACATTCTCTAGACGACAGTTGTCAAAAATCGATCTCTATATTTGCTGTTACCTAGAATTTCTACAAATTTACACTTACCTCACTGAGCTGATTCCATTATCATCAATTCCTAGTTTTCAAAATCTATTTTATTAATTATTCTAGAAAAAGTTAACATCTATAACAGAAATCTAAGAGCCTGAACACAGAATGCTCAAAGTTTATTTCTAAAGTTGTGTTTTACTGATGACACATATAAAGAGGATTTAAACATTCAAAAATGTAGTAGGATATAGAATTGTTTGAAAAAATTAGTTTTGTATTTGTTAATTCCTTTCCTTTTGAGCTTACAGGCAAATTATTTATTTTATCAATTGTTTTTGTAAATCTTTATTGAGCTTAAGATCTCAGGTTAAACATACAACTTTCTCCTATGTACTAACAAATGAATTTTTATTAGAAACATCATGAAGACTGATGTCAATCTTAATAATTATGAAAAGCCATTGAACACTTTGTTATTATTATTTAGATATTTATATTTTCCATTAAAGAAAAGAGTATTACAAGAACATACTGTCAACAGAAAACCTAATTTAAACCCAAGAGTTTATTTGCCTGTTTTTCACCATTTCTCCTTTGCATTTTAAGATTTCCTGCAATTTTATGATTACAAATAATAGCATTGTGCTGGCACAAGAATAAGAGAAACAGAAACTGATTGTTTTTTGTTCACTGCCTAAGCTGAAGAAAGTGGAGAGCGCATAAAGCACAAGCATTAGCTATAAAAATTGTCAGCTTTAATAATTTATTTTATTATTAGTAACACTGTGTGAGCAGGCATGTTTCCCAGGACTCACTAAACACAAAGCAGAGTCAAAAATTTAAGCCTTTCCTGTGATTAGCCTTTATTATTGCATAGAAAATAACAAAACAACAGTTAAAAATATACATGCTTCTCAATAGACTTCTGTAAACTCAACTGCTGGTAGTTTTCCTCCCTTAGGATGCCTTAATCTCTTCAACAGAGCCAATCCTACTTCTTCTATATTCAGGTCACGATAATGAGTTACCTGCCTTGGTGAGTCATTGTGCTGCTATTGACAATTCTTATGATTTTATAATGCAATATTATTTCTAAGTGTCAAACTATATAACCTTACTGCAGTCAGTCATGATGCTATCTGTACTTTGAAAATGTCTACTGGCCACATTTCTGTGCTTTTTTTTTTTTTTTTTTTTTTTGTCTGTAGAAGCAGCTACATGTGTTTTTGTTACTTTTAATCATATTTAAAAATATCAACAGGCCTCACTGAGCGATAACGTCCAACTCCTACATTTGATTTTATGCTTAGTGGGCTGAATCATAAGACTGGTCAGGAATTCTACAAGACTTTTTTTTTTTTTTTTTAAACAGAATCCTTGGCAAAAAGGTAAATTTGTTAAGGCTTCCAACGTAGTTGGAAGCTCAGAAAGCGTGTCAGCACCATTCTGAGGCTGAATCTAAGACCATCTTTTTATCTGATGCAAACTAAGATGCCTGATGGCCCTGTAGCACGCAACTTTGAAGCTCTGTAGGCTTTGCTTAAAATGATTCTCTCAGTTTTTTGTTGCCTATCTTTGCACAAAGGCTCACTTAAGAGGAAATAATGCTGGTTTACTCAACAGCTCAAGAATGTTAATATTTCAACTTTTTTTACCCTCAAGTATTTGAAAGTATCTCCAACTTCCTAGTTCATGTGAAATTAGTAAACTTAATTCTCCCATTAATATCTATTGCTCCTATTTTTCTTCTTTTTTTTTTTTTTAGTAATGAGTTTCAGTACAGTTAGTTTTAGTGATAAATGATGTGTGAGAAGAATGGGACAGTCTGCAGGAAGTTGAAGATAACGCAGAAAAATATATTTTGTGAAGTGAGGAAAAGCTGTGCAGAGGCAGATTGTGAAGTTTTAGTAAGTCAATGAATATTATTTGAGTGCAACCAAAAATACATTAATAATAGGAATCCCTAGAGAAAAAATAGAAAACAAAAACATTGACAGTCCCTTTTAAAATGCTTAGGATTCCTACTTCTTGAATACCGTGCCACATTTTAAAAGAATACAAAACAAAGAAATGTTTACAGTGAATAGCTGAGATGAAAGACCTGGAAAAGATTCTGCATGGGACATGGTCAAGTCTGCTAGGATTCTGAAAAATAAGCAGAGAAGAACAAAATAATCGAAGTCTATAAAATAAAAATGGTATATAGAAAAGAATTCAGGAATTGACCACTTTTGCTATTTCTCCCTATAAAAGCTTTAGGAAGTTTAAAGAGAATGTATCAGAATAATAGAAGAAACATGATTTCAGAAAACACGTAGTTTTTTGGGGGAAAGCAATCCAGTAAGAGTCCACTTTTCATTCATATATTCATCTAGGCTTAGAATATTCAAAGACTGGACAAATACCTGCTAGAGGAAGAAGCCTAGGTAGTTGGTCTGCTCTAGATCTTCAGTGTGTTTGAGTTACCATGGTTAGAATGAGAATACTGATAAAACAGATACTTGAGTAAACTTGTACCAAATACTATACAGATACAAGCTATTAGAATGAAAAGCTACCAAGAACAGCTCAACAATAAAATCCCAAAGTAGTCCTCATTTTAATTCAATATACTGTTATGCTTGTGTTCTTTTCCTATATTCCTTCCTACATATCCACTCTGTGCTACTTTAGAAAAAGGATACAGAATACTGATCTTAAGAAATGATGCCAGAAGCAAGAGACCAGAAATATTAGCAATATAATACATTTTAGGTGGTAAAAGGACTCCTAGCGAACTGAAAAAGGAGACAGCATGTTGATATCAGAAGAAAATAGAAAGAGCTAATACATAACCACCACTGAGATGTATAGAGGTGTACCTTTTTGATTTTGAATTTCTGCATCAATTTTCAACTTAAATCTGAAAACAAGTGTTGACAAAATGCATATGGAGGGCATATCCCACAAGAAGTGAATCATGTTCAAGACAGAACTCTCAAATATTTAACATTGCTGACGATGGAGTCATGAGAACATAATTAACCCTTTCCTAATTGGATTGGTGCCTGCATACTGAGTGGGATCATAGAATCATAGAACAGCTTGGATTGAAGGGAACTGGGAAGTTTTAATGTTACTGTACCAGCTGGTTAAGTAAGGTATTTCCCTTAATTTTTTTTTTTTTTCCATATATGTATATATTTACCTACATACACCCCTCAAAATCTCTCCTTTAATTCATGCAATATAGAAAGATTTGTTGTGTCAATGGAGATGTTTTCTAATAATGGAGTATAATAATAGACAAGTGGTTTTGGAGCTTGAAAAAAAAAATGCAAACAAACATATCTGGTGGAACACTGCCAAACAATGCACTATTCACTATCACAAACAAAATATCTGAGTAATATTAGTATTCCACCCTACCCAACCCTAGAATTGATGGAAACAATTTATTTTCCTATTCCTAAACAGTTTATCCCCTACCATTGTTACACAGTAAAATAAGAAAAATAAACAGTGGATTTCTTTCTCAAGACAACATGTTTCAAAGTTAACCTTCATGACTAGAGAATTCAGAGAACAGAAATTTTTGAGAGTGCTATACAGATGTATATTTGAACAAACTTAACATACCTGTGCATGGTGAACACACAAATTCTTCTTCCTATTCCTACTCTTTCTGGATTAAGTTTCTGCCTCTTAAATGACACTGAACAGCTATCAAAAATGTTTTCGTTGATTGTTGTTTAAGTATTTTCTTGGACAAAGTTAAACACCCACAGGGAAATTATCTGTGTTTGAATTCTTGATTTCATGATTGTAGCTGTTAAATTTTAAGGGACATGTTAATTGATACTGCAACTTCTTTTGCTTTAAATACTATTTCTTTACTTTTATCCCCCGAATTCAGTGTAGAGGAATGCTATCCATACCATTAACAGCTCAAATTCCAGAGCAGAACACAGAAGTGGAACAAAATCTAAAGGTAGATAGATCAGCCATTCCCTCAAAACTGTTTACCTTTTCTTGTTTTCTAATATTTATCTTTAACATATGGCATAACATGACCTTCTCAAAAAAACAAGATGAACCTTAACACGGCTTTGTTACTAGTTCTACTAAATTGACAAGATGGGGGCTAAGATCCCATTTGAAATGATATATAGCTCGATGTATCTCATGCTCTTATATAGTAGTAGTTAGTTTACTGTGAATGGTAATTTAGGATGATTTTAAATTTCAGGCCTTTTTCAATTTTACATGTGAAGCAAAAACAAAATTGCTCATTAATTCAGCTTTCCCTCTCATAAAGCTGAATCAACATCATTAAGCAATGTCAAAGAGAAATAGGCTGGCCATGTGGATTTTCAGAGCACAGAAAGTATTTTTTTTTTTTTACTCACGAAAATAAAATTCTCAGAATAATTACAGCTGGATTATCAACTGCATTTCTTTTTTTTTTTTTTTTTTTTTTTGTCCTGCAGTAAAAAGACCGCAAACATCTCCTTAAAGTTCTCTGTCCTGCTTTGTGAATCAACCAGGTTCCATGTAGTTATATTTCATATGCAGTTCGAAAGCATTTCCACGTGTGTGCAAAGAAGCTGTGATTCTGAATTTGCCTTTAATGGCAATAAAGAGCAATATTTGATAACAATTTGCAAGTAGAAAATTCTAGAGCATGCTAGTTTTAGTTTCACATTTAGGAAATGTAAAATCACATAAGTTTAGAAAATATACTTTAAATGTAGAAATAGATTAATAGTGCATACAAACAGAATGCCAGAGATAAAATTAACAAAAACATCAGTTTCCAGTTGTCTGAAAAGGAACTTCCACTTCTCAAAATTTTTGATTTTTCTACTAAGCTATTGCTTGTTCATTTCTGCTTTTATTTACTGCTATTTATGTAATACATAGAAATATTTTATGATAGCATTGCAAGGGCACCACACAACATTTGGAGTCACTCAGCATTAGTCTTATTCTGATGACAGAAATCAATGAAGCAAGAGCAAAGCTGGTTCAATGATAAGTACCTCTCTCCTATTCAACACAGATCTAGACGTAAACAGAAGGTAATTCACATTAAAAAGCCTCAGAGTTAAATTTCTCTGAATTGTTAGTCTTCTATTCTTAAGAGTTTAAAATATTTTTTAGTTCTACATTGCAAAATAGCCTGGATATTTTTGTGCACTAAGAGCTTACTTACACAGGTTTCTCTCCTTTTCTTTCTGGAGGAGCTGTTCGTTGTTCAAAGTAAGAAGGTGACTTTAAGGTTCATTATCTAATTGATGAAACAACCTGCTAATTAAATGTAACTGGGTCTAATCAAAGTGGAGACAATGCAGAAACACTGAAACTGTCAGGTAGGTGCATGATACTCAAGCCATTAAAGCAACTAGAGATCAGTATGTTCCTTAATTACATTAAAGCTAAGATTTTCAAACAAGCCCAGCAGAGGAAATTGGCTATATACTTTATATTGCCCTGCATATCTAAGATGATGGTTTCAGGATGCCTGCATCTTAGCAATAAGCTTTGTTTTATATGACTGCTCTTACCAAGCTTGCTCAGCTCCTACAGTCTTAACTCAATGCAAAGTCTGGGTGGGATTATTTAAGTGAACAGTCTTATTCATGGTTCCATTACTAAAGTAAAACATATAGAACTGTTAAAAAAAACAATTTTTTTTCCATTGTTTAAAAGTAACAACCTGCAATAATATATATGCAAAACTGCTGTGCCACTCTTAATTCTTTGAACAGTAGCATTTTTTTCATTGTTATTTCATTATGTATTTTTCAATACATATACCTATTCTGAAAATACAAATAAGCATTTTTGGATGTGCTCAAGACCAGGCTGGATGGAGTTATGGGCAACCTGGTCTAGTGAAAGGTGGCTGTGCCCATGGTAGGGGGGGTTGAAACTACATGATCTTTGAGGTCTCTTTTAGCCCAAATAATTCCATTATTTCTACAGATTAAACCACTTGCTAATGTAATTTGCTAGTGTAAATCTATGAGGCTGTAATGTATTAAACTGGACAGAAGTGAAGGGATATTATTTAGATTCAGTCAAAAGACCCTGTGATTTAAAAAAAAAACTGCTTTACTGCACAAGTAGGGCAGAGTGAAAAAATAAACAAGGAATCAAAATGGTAGGTAAAATATGTGACAACAGCAATGTTAGGTCAAGCAATAATACTCATTCTATAAAGTCTGAGTCAGCTTTAAGTGGATGTCAACTTTGTTCATTCCAAGATGCTTTTTTGCAGTGCTGACAATCAAGAGCTTACTAGAAAGAAGTCTGAGATGACAATCTCTTTTCCTCTTACTTCAGTATGGAGTTTCCATATCCCTAGTAGTTTTTAGAGTTGCATATTGCATCTTGCCCTCCAGAAACTCTGCAAGAGAAATATATTTAAATACTTGAATCTAATGTAAATATGTTATTTACTTCTTATCTCACGTATAGTAAGAAAATTTTTACTAAGAGGAATTATGTACAAAAGGGCAAGAGCTTGCAATGATGAAGCCTAACCTGTTTTAACGAAGCCAAAAGTTTACCAAAGAAAGTTATTGCTCACAAAAATTAAAAAGGATTATCTGACTTCAGCTAGCCTTTCAAAAGCATGTAGGAAATCAATGAGGCAGGAACAGATAACTTATCTTTCACTCCCACTTTCTGCCTTTGTCAGAACATCACCTTCCTTCCTATCATAAAAAAGGAGACATCAGATAGCCCTAAAATTCCACATTAGGCCTTATCAGCAATCAAATGAATGCAGGTATTTATTGCATCAGTGTGGCAAAGATCTAGCACCGTTTTTCTCTGTACATAATCAGGAGTGAAAAAAACAACAGGAGAAAGGCAGCATCCATACACTCTTTTACTGAGATGTTGGCACTGCACAAAAATTTTGACAATCATATTTTAAAACATATCTAGAACATTAAGAAGGAAAAAAAAAAAAAAAAAAGGATTTCCCATAGGAAACCCACAGGAAACAACATACTACATCTTGGAAAACAGGTTATTAAATGTTATTTTGAAAAGAGGCATTGCCTGTCCTGTTTCTACCCACAGGGGAATCAGAGCAGAGAAAGGTGAGATGCTGCACAGGCTACTGGAGAAAAGAATACAGATCTCAGAGTTCCAGATCACTGTATTTCCTCCACAACAGATGTATTATCAACTGAAGAAAGAGTAGAGACATCCAGATCAGTGAGTAATTGCTTGTCTTAATCAAACAATCTGCGTTTTACATTTCTTCACAGTACTAACAAACACAGTGCAAGATGTCCAGCCAAATGAGAATGCTGTTTTATCTTCTTTTGAAAAATATATTATCACTGCATGATTTGCATTTACTGTATTAATTATGAAAACATCTACTTACTTTGGTCTTTTTTAAGTCACTCGAAGAGTAAAACCATTTAAACATTGATTGAGTTTCAGCGCCTGAGTGAACTGCCTCCAAGGAATCCCAGCCACCAAATCGCTTGAAAATGCCCATGTAAATTAGCAAGTATCACACAAACACTGACCGCAAATTCAATGATTTCTGTGTCGCTCTGCATTGTCATCTGCTGCTTACTTAGAGAGATGAAGTTCATTATTCCTTAATTCCATATAGGCTAGTGAGATGATACAAATGTCTTTGCTTAAGTGGCACTGACTCCATTAATACTTAACTACAAAGAATAATAAAAACAGAGCAAAAAGTCTTAGGAATTAAACTACCACTTGCACAGCATTTCCTCATGCTATTTTTAAAACACCTATTTTCTCCTCAACTATATTTTTCCATTAACAAAAATCTTTTGTACAATACTTGTTTAATGTAGCGCTTCTAGAAAAAAATAAATGTAGAAGACCAAGAACTCTCAGTCCCTATGGACTAACATTTTTCATTGCCACAGAAGTAACCAGGGTCAAAATTTTGAAAATCAGATGCCTATGTCTAGGCTGTCAGTGGCTTCCTTTACAGTTGATTTTATATCACCATTTCCATAAATCAGTGCCTTCTTTGGCAGATGTTATATTAAATAAAACCACTCATTTTTTTTCCACTGTTTGCTTCCCAAATAACAGGAAACTGAGAAAAAAAAACTCAAAAGTAGACTTTTAAATAAAAATGAAATATCAGACATATTTTTCCAACAAAGGTAACAACAGCATGTGAAAATGTCAAAACCAAAGAGTTAGATTCCTCCTATAAACCTGCTCTACATCTCTACAAGGAGCTGTTTTGGAATAGCAAACTCTACAGCTAAAGGATAAAAGTTCAGTTGGAATTTATTTTTTTTCCCCCTCATATCTTATAAAATGTTTATTACATTTTAGACCTTGTGACTTCATAATGAAATTATTTTGATCAGGACAGAAATGTATCTCAGTGATAAATGATTACATAAACAATTATTAAAACACTTCAATATAAATATAGAAAAAAGGATGCTTTTATTTTTTTTTTTCCCATTTTCAACTTTTCAACCTTACAATCTTCACAGAAGATTAGGAAGCAGTCTCTAATTATAACAAAAGGCATAGAGTATTTTATATAACTTTGTACTGCATGGCTTTCATTACAACAGGGTTAAAGAAGTTAACTCTCAGTGGAGTAGTGAAGATTTAGTTAAAGTCTGCAAACACTGTTTCCAGTATTTGTAAAAGAACATAAGAGATGTGTAGAGTAATTCTTACTACAGTATTACAAATGTTATTCGTTGAAAGTCTATTAATATTTTACCAATTTCATTTCCTAAACTCAAATAATTCTAATGTTGTTTGGAGACATATTACAAACCTCCTGCCTCTTCTATTCTTTTGTTTCATAGCCTCACAGCATCTGGGGCTGTCTATATTTGTAAAGAGAAGTAAATGTTCTTCCTCAGTTCTGGAGCAATCTTTTCTTGCCTGACAAATAGAAATGATAGAGCAACATTTGGGCATAGAACTACAGCCTCTGTTGGCTGCCCCTCCTATGGGCTAATATTTCAGCCTTAATGATGTTAGTCATCTTATATTAAATATAATGGTGCCATACAAATTGTGAATGATGACAGTAACTTGTATAATTTTCTGAGAAGCCACTTTAGCTGTTAAATTGTCCTACTTCTTAATTCTTGTGGTGTTGGTAATGGAATCATTTGAAATTATGGCAAGCTAAAAGCATAAATAAGCTATAAATAAAACAGAGTATTTTGCTATAACACAAGGAGGATGCCATTCCTGAGTCCTAGTCTTACAAGTACTTAATAAAGTCATTTTTTACTTACATATGAGATTTATTTACATTGCGAGGCTAGACTCTTGTTAATGCACAAAACTGAAGTGGATTTTAGTATGGCAATGAAACTGATTTACTAATTATTTTTTACTTATGATATTTAAGTAACCTATGATGGTTATCAGAATAGGAATGATGACTTCAACTTCAGGAACCTGTTGAAATTCAGATTCCATCAGTTTAGAAACTCTACTAACAATTATGGCTGGATTCAACTGTCCTTTGGTATTTGCTACCACAACTGTATTCTGCATTCTTAAAAAAAAGAAAAAAATTATCTTCCGTAGACATAGCTGTGTTTGAGGCTATGACAAACATACAGTATTTGTATGGTATTTTTTCCCCTTTAGTAAAAAGCATGAACTAAAAAAGCAAGCAGGGACTTAGATTTAAATATTTCATGGTATTTCAGAAAAAGTATTTATAAGCAATCCTCGTTATGTTTGGCTCACTTAAGACTCTGACTCAGGAAATACACCTAGCTTACAAAAAGCTTATTTTCACTCCTTGCTTCCAAACTGCAGACAAGGTCAAAAGGAAAATAATCTACAGTTTTCAAGAGGGTTATTTAATAATTAAGAATTGAAGTGGTTCATATGCAATTCAATATTATATATTTTTATATTTCTTGATATATAGATATAATATTTTATATATTTTTAGATACATGTATACACAATAATGTAATTTTGTAGAAGAACAGAGAAATGAACTAACATAGGTATGACACAACATGAAGTACCATGTGTGAAAAATGAAACAAAAAAGGAACTCCATAACCCTTACAATCTGGGGCTTAAATCCAGGAAATTAAATGAATTTAATGTTCTAACTATTACATAACTTTCCAAATGAGCACTACAAAGGAAGATTTTTTTTTTTCCTAAGCATTAATTAATTAATTCATTCATTCATAATCAATACTCCAGTGAAATAAGTATATGATATTAATTTTAAAGACAAACATAAGCACGGACAGCTTTACTGGCATATTCAAGAGTGCATAACATCTAAAAAGGTTAAAAAATTAAAAAACAAACAGTCATTTTAGTTTTCTTGGAAGCTGAGAGGAGGAACTTAAACTCTCTTTTGTCAAGAATGTCTTTGGTGAAAAAAAGAGAACAAGTTTCAACCATCACACAAAACTGCAGTAAAGAATCAAAATTCAGTGAGGAGCAAAGAGTAGACCAAGTCTGGAAAAAAAAAAAAAACAAAACAGGAAAGTAAATAACACATTTCATCCGTAAAGTGTGATTTAGTTATTAGACAAGAAAAGAGTATAATGTGAACCTGAGATGCAGAGATCCCAACATGCAATGTTGGGATTTTGATAGAGGACATTTGCTAGTCATCCACCTGATCAGAAGAGGCAGAATGAAGAAATAATAGCTGAAATGCAAAGCAGGCAGATAAAAAGATGACACGGGGCAATCAATGGGAGGTTTCAACAGCTGCTTGAGCAAGTGCTGGAATCCATTAAATTGAATTACAAAATGTCACCAGTTCAGCAAACAGTCAGTTGCAGTTTACAGTGGTGTGGCATAGTGGAGAGGTCATGTTTCATTAGGATTAGCCTTGTTTAGTTTTAACACAGTTCTCTGAATATCATGCAAGAAGTGATATTGTTCAGATTTCTACAAATTGACAAGTTCCTTGTATGCACCACTGTCATTTTAAATACTCATGTGCACCATATATTTTTGCTGCAACAATACTTGCAGCAAATACTTTCATCTACGCTGCATATATCACTAAAGCAAGCTGTTAAAATTTCAAAATTCCAAAAGTCTAAATCTAGATTATCATAAGTCTCTTTAAGAAACAGTACAGAAGTATATTCTGTTTTCTTGCACTTGTAGTCTTTCCCATTAGAATCCAGTTCTAGATGTTCACCTTTGGTCACTTGATGCTCTCAAACATTGTCCAAACAACTCTGAACACCATCTTCTCAGTTCCGCAAACCCTACACTTTTTGAAGATATACATTAGAACAGGATGCCGTTAAGCAACCCATACCAAATTCAGTAGTTATGATAGTAGGTATATTTTTTCTTTTACTCATAAGAAAACAAACATTAAAAAAAAAAAAATTCCTTTTATGATCTTTTTCTATATCATCATTTTCCTTTGAGGCTGTAGCTGCCTCATGACCATTTCACTACATTGTGAGAGTAATGAATAGAGCGGCACTACTGATTAACTTATGAGTTAAGTGCGGGTCCAAGCACTTTATGAACTGAGGGTGTAATAGGCACTATGACAAAGATGAATGAAATGAATATGGTAAGCTTATCTAAAAATCATTTTCTTATGTCTTGGCTTCAAAATGCATCTAATCTTTCCTCTTATGTATATATTGTGCCAAAGAGCTGAACTTCCCGACAAAAAAAAAAAAAAAAAAAAAAAAAAGAAAGCAGCACTAAGATACAAGTCTGAATTTTAGATATCACCGATCACTTAAAAGCCTTGTAAGTTGAAACAACATAAGAATATTTGGAACCTCACATTATCAGATTTCTTATTACTCACATAAGTGCAGCAAAACTTCTGTGAGTGTCCTGGAGCTCACAGAAATTGTTTAATGGAATCATACAATCAGGTAATTGTACAAACAATATAGGTTGGAAAAGATCTCAAGGTTGTGAACGCCAACTGCCAGCCTGACTTACCAAATCCTAACATGGAAACATATCCATTAATGTCAGCCACATCCACACATCTCTTAAATATCTCTAGGGAAGGGACTCCACAACTTTCCCAGACAGCCTGTTCCAGTGTTTTTTCATACCCTCCATGAAGAAATTATTTCTGATACCCAATCTAAACTTTCTCTGGTGCAACTTGACATTCTTTCCTCTCATCCTATCACATCAACTGCCCTCCAAAGATGAAGTATGTGTTGAAGTAGCAAAGGCCTTACAGGAAATGATTTGATCTAGGGCTTAATCTGATTTACTTAAGCTTTTCTCCTGAACCCTCGAAGTTTTATCTGACCGCATCATATGTGCTGTACATACAGAATTACTATGTCAAATTCATTATCTGAATAAATTATGTGACTGAACACACTGATATAAACATTAGAAAAGAAAAATCATCCCTCATATTCTCTAGAAAGATAAAAGCAGATACTTCATGATTTCACCAGTCATGTAATGGATCTCATCATAATTACATAATGAAAGTATCAAATTTTACCTTGCTACAAACTCAGAAAGAATCAGTGAATATACCTCATTTTATTTCCGCATTCAAAACCCACACTCTTATACTGAGGGATGTCTTACAGCATTGGAATCAGTTTAAAATTTCTGGTGGGAATCATTTACTCTGGTAAGCAATAACAGCAAGAACATTTGAGATAGAGCCAGTTTGGGATCAGCTCCAGTGAGATGCTGAGAAAGAATTTAAGCATGCATTTTAGGTCTCATATTCCTCAGTTGGTTTGACACGTTGCTTCCCAAATATGCGAAGTCTCAGGAAACAATACAGTGTTTAATGAAACATAACAGTTATTCCCCAAGACAAAAATACTCTACAGAATGACCTGTGTGTGAAGTAAATTTTTAGCGGTTGTTTACCCAATAATGTCTTTTAGCAATATTCAAGTACACCCATGTAGAAACATTGACAGTAGAAGACCATGCAGTTCTTAAACACTCAGAATAATAGCGAAATACAGTAATTAATGATTAATTTAAAGTCTAAGATTAGCAAAATTAATCACACAGTACAGAAAGATTTTGCAAGTAGATAAGAAAAATTATATAGGGAAAGGGGATGAGGTTGCACTGCTATTATCCGCACTCTGTGATAGTTCATTAGCTTGGCTTTTGCCAAAGAAGTCAAACGTAAGTATGTGTGTGCAGTAGCTGAAACATAAAAAGAAGGAAGCTCCTGCTGGGAACATGGGGAGAAGAGCTCTTAGATTTCTCGATACGAGGCTAGAGAAATGTTTGGGAATATGTTCCCCTGTGGAGTTCAATAGCAAAGTAACCATTAAACAGCTAAAATCATGGCACAAGCAGAGGAGAAAGACAAAAGACAAAAAGCCTCTACAGCAGCCCATGTATTGTGTTAGTGAGAAAAACTACAGCACTGGATCTAATGGTCATTACTGATATGCTTCTTTTCCACTGAGGTAGATTTGCAAAGTCTTAAGAGCAATCACAGGTCTTAAAGTAAGAATAATGGACATTCTTTAAAGGAAACACAGAATAATTAAAATAAAAATAGAAAAACTGTCTATCCATATATGACTATAAAGGAAACAGAAGGTCAGGAAATCATCTATTCATGCTACTGTAAGTAACGAAAATTAAAAAAAAATAATAATTACAAGAGAAGAAAGTGCTGTCTTGTTTATCCAGAATTTATGTGAAAGGAGCAGAATCATAAGTTCTCACTGGAAAGCCAGCTTAAAAACATACTTTCTACATTTTATATCATCCCCACCAAAAATAAAAAGCCTGACAAGCCATAATGCTTACAGTGGAACTGAAGCCAACTCCTCCTGTGGCAACACTGGTTTGCCACGATTTCATGAAATGTGCACCTTCTTCAGTAAAAAAAGCCTACAAAGATCAACTGGGATCAAATACTAAGTAGAAGGTGCCATCTTTGCCCTGAGGTTCTGGATTATACTTCCTATACTTCCATCTTATGTTTTCTTGTGCCTAGTTATCTAACTGCTTAATGAGCTTCGTGCATAGCTTCACACTCCTGCCATAAATCTCCTAGTAAAATCAATACTGCACGTTGCATTTCTCCTAGGATTGGTGGGATTCAAAAAGAAAAGAGAAAAGCAGATGACACTTCTTCACTGAAAAGTGGTGTCTGTGACCATCAAAGGTACTGGAAAAGTAATATTTTCTCTAGCTATGAGCCATAAATCTCTTGGAGGTCATACAAAGATTTAACAAGAAAGCTTTCAGTGAGGAGTAGCTCAGGCCCTGCAAGTCTGGGAAATAAGAGGGACTGTTATTACTTACTCCAATTTTTACACTTCCTAGAAAACATAATTGCTAGAAACAGTTCAGCTCCTTCAAAGTGAGGATGTCAATAATTATAGTTTTTTCTTCATAACAGAACAAAAAAACTGGTTACTACTGAATGGTAGAGATCACTTAAATGAGCTGAAAGAGCCCTTAACTTACAGAAAGTTGCATAAGTGCAATCACAAAGTAAAAGAGCTGGGGTAAATGACAAAGCAAATAGATCATTGTTCCACAGCCATTTCTCTTTGCAGCAGTGCTTTTCTCAGGGAGCTCCTGCCTCCTGTGTCCCCAGACACTGTTTCCATCCCCTGAACAGTCATTTGGTTGTGCTGATGTAATTCCACTTGCTCAACAGACCTCAAGGGAATCAAGTTATAACTCCCACATCAACAACAAGCCTCCTCATAAAGGCAGATTAATTTTAAAACAGATCAGTAATCTGTTTCAGTACGCAACCTCAAACGTGAACAAGAAGTAGGGACAGAATCAACTTAAGAAAAATGAGCTATTGAATCACCATCTCAGGACTAGGGGACAAAGAAGAATGACTAATTACTAACTAGAACACAGATATAGAAGACAGAATGACAGTGTCAGTTAAACACAATACCTATTGGGGTCAGAAAAGGACAGGGAAAGTCAGCAAAATGAAGGAAAAAAAACATGGTTTGGTGCGAATGAAATCAATAAGACTTTGGCAGAATTGTTTCCTTCACTTCCTTCACAAAGAATGATTACCATGTTTTTCCACAAGTCCTTTATCAGAACCATATATGATGAGGCTACTGAAGCCTGCAAGGACAGAACTGCAAGACCAAATGAATATAGAAGAATTGATTAAATTCAGAGTGAGGAGAGTAAGAGTACATCAAAGGAGACAAAAAAAAAAAAAAAAAAAAAATCTCTACAGAATTGAGGGAGGAGAAAAACAGAAGATTAGTTAATTCACCTTTTAAATTATATAAATAAAAACAAGGTAAAACAACAAAATGTATTGTGAATACATACTCATTTCTTTTGGAAAGAAACTCAAGGAGTATTAAAAAAACAAACAAGTTACAACATAATTCAGGGCATCTGGACTACTCAGCTCTTTACAACTCTCCTCTTTATACTACCTACTTCCAGAGAAAACAGATCTATGGAAGCACCCTCCTTTCTCAGATGCATTGCTGAACTCAACTCAACATTCTGATTCTCCCTCACTGCACAAACCTCTAGCTGTTTTCACTGGGAGTTCTGGGCTCTAACTGACAGTTTAAACTTCCTAATAACAGCTGGACAAAGTCTGTACATACTACCCCTGATACACGCTACCTTCAAAAAATGCGTTCTCCCACTTACAAAGACAAGCATTCACAAAATATCGCAGTTCCTTGCATAGGAACTAAACTGCTTCAGAAGAAGGAAGAAGGTGAATGCCAAATTTCAACTTCAGTGAAGCTTTTCTGAGAAAATGAAGAAAGCAGAGGTGCTAACGCATGAAGACTTTTATTGCAGTTGTCACAAGAGTAACAGGTCAAAATCTTTAAGCTACAAAGTTCCAGATTATTTAACCTAACGATAGGCTTTTAGATTAATTTGAGAACTTATTATAAGTAATATGGATATGCATATAGAAGTATAAGGGTGAGCATAGTTGTTTAATTATCATGTTCAGAGTAATTTCTTATATACACTAAATTCATAGTCATGACTAGGAAATGACTAGGGAACATGTAGCCTCTTTTAGTAGAAAATGAAACAATAATGACAGTCAATTTGTCCTTTTCTTCTGCAGGGCACTAGAAGTAACTGGCATTCTCAGTGTGGCACTGTGCATACACACATTAATGGTTTTATAAACTCACTATGAAGTGAAGGAATTTAACTTTTTTTTCTTCAAACAAACTTAACTATTATGGACAACAAAAAGCTCTTCTGAATTCTGTCAGTCCTTCACAGAATAACAGAATCATAAAGGTTGAAAAAGACCACTAAGATCACCCAATCCAACTCTCCACCTACCAAATATTGCCCAATAAACCATGTTCCTTAGCAATACATCTACACGTTTCTTGAACACTTCCAGAGACAGTGACTCAATCATCAACCTTGGCAGTCCATTCCAATGGAAAAAGTTTTTCCTAATATTCAACCAGAACCTTCCCTGGCACAACCTGAGGCCACTCCCTCTCCTCCTATCACTAGTTACGTGGGAGAAGAGGCTGACCCCAAGCTTGCCACAACCTCTTTTCAGGGAGTTGTAGAGAACGATAAGGTGTTCCCTGAGCCTCCTCCTCTCTGAAATAAACAATCCCAGTTGCCTCATAAGACTTGTGCTTCAGACCCATCACCAGCTTTGTTGCACTTCTCTGGACACACTCCAAGGCCTCAGTGACTTTCTTGTACTGAGTGGCCCAAAACTGATTGCAGTAATAGAGGTGTGTCCAGAGCCAGGTACAGGGCACAATCACTTCCCTGATTCTGCTGGCTATGCTATTTCTGATACAAAGCAGGATGCTGCTGGCCTTCTCGGTCACCTAGGCACAGTGCTGGCTCACATTCATCATGTCACATAAGACTATCAGCCTGACCTCAGTGCCAGGAAATTTTGTGGAACAGATCATCTTGAGAGCGCTCACATAGCATGTACAGGACAATTGGAGGATCTGAACCATGGGTTCATGAAAGGCAGATCCTGCTTGACCAACCTTCTATGACCAGGTGACCTGCCTGGTGGATGAGAGAAAGGCTGCTGATGCAGCCTACCTAGACTTCAACAAGGCCTTTGACTGTCTCCTTCAGCATTCTCCTGGAGAAGCTGGCTGCCCATGACTTGGACAGGTACACGCTTCACTAGGTAAAGAACTGGCTAAAGGCCAGGCCCAGAGAATGGTGGAGAATGGAGTTAAATCCAGCTGGCAACTGGTCATGATAGCAACCAGAGGCTGGTATCTGGTCCTATTCAGTTTAATATTACTTCTCTACCACATTAACCAACACACATGCAAGTTCAAATAAGATGTGTAATAGTAGATTATGCTTACACTTCCCTCCCACCAGATCAAATCCTTTGAAAATCAGATTTTACTCTTCAACTTTTAAAACATTTCTCACGCTGATTTTAATTAAAATGAAATAGAAAATAAGAAGAGCAATAGAACTACAGACATTTGCAATACTTATATCTTATTCAGATTTTCTTACTAATCTTCATCTGTTATTTGAGTTTCATCAGTTTGTTAATTGGGACAGTGGAAGGATCATTGGAAAACACTTCTAGTGGCACTCTTTGTGAAACACTATTAGACAAAATGAATTCTGATGCTATTACAGAAAAAAAATAAAAAAAGCAAGGAAGAAAATCTTCCTGTTCAGGAAAGGTGAAAACTACTAATTGATCTTGAATTAATATGGAAGAGGATCTTCACCTAGTAGAAACTGATAGCCTGACTGTGACACAATAGAGTATGGCATGTACTACAATGGTGTCATCATTACTTCAACACAAATTCCTAAGCCCAATATGCACTTTTTCTTTGTTAATCTTGTTAATTATAATTTTTATTTAAGCAAGTGAATACTGTTGATTTCCATTTGTGAGCAAGTCAGATACACACATTTTATGCGCAGCTTGAATTTGATTTGTGCTAACATAGATCAACTTCATTTGTTGTATGAGACTCATTTTTCACTTTTTTTTTTTCTTTTTGCACTATAATAGATTGAAATTCACTTACTGTGAATTCACTTACTGTTCATCTTGTTTATTTTAAATTTAACATTTTGCTTCAGTAAAGGATTATACTAGCTTTCAGATCTGCCACTAGTGGAAAAAAAGTACTAATTCCTAAACTTCTTAATCTTTCATCTACGTGCCGCAGCTTGTTTGCTTGTAAAATAGGAATAATGATCAAGAAATACAAGCTGTGAAGATAAACAAATGGTCTACTCACTTTTAGAAAATACTGCTTTTAAGCATGACGTCATGCTGAATAAAGCCATTTCTGACTGCAGTGTTCAGAGAAATTGAGCATTTTTGTGCTGATTGGTTATTTAACATCTTAATGAGTGTGCTGCCATTTGCATTATGATGTAGTGTATTTCTGAGTATTGATCAGAGGCTCACTGTATTCCTTAAGCATCAGAAGGAATTAATAACTGTGAAGTAGTCAAGTAGTCTTGTAATCAGCACAGAAAGAAAAATCACAGATATACATCAAGAAGATTAAATAAAGGTACTAGTACCCTCATTTTGGCGTAAGTCTGAATAATGTTGAGCATCCCTTGCTCATACAACTCTTCTCATTATAGACAGTGTCATAATATAATAATGTTAGAAAAGTATTGGAAATAATACATAGGCTGTTCTGAAAGCAATACCTCCTAATTTATTATGTTGGCTAATGATGTCAGAGGTAGTATTGCAGAAGAGGTTGAACATTCCCACCAATACTCTGTTACACTGTTATTGTGTGACAGAGTGCAGCAGCAATGCAGTCAGACAAAACAGTGTCTGATGTGGGAGTGCATATGAAGAAAAGGTGTACCACCTAATTCCTCCATGCAGAAAAAATTGCACCCGGTGACATTCATGGATGCTTGTTGAACACTTATGGAAACCAAACAGTGGATGTGAACACAGTGAGGCAGTGTGTGGCACATTTCAGCAGTGTGACAGCAGGTCAGCTCCACTGATGCAGTTTTTTATGGGTATGACATGCAGGCTCTTGTTCGTGGTGAAAATGTACAGCTAATGGTGTTAACTGTGTTGAAAAGTAGTGTTTTGCAGCTGAGAACTTGTTCTATATTATAGCATTATTGTCCTCTCTGTATCAACTGTAATTTCTACAGAATTAAATAGAAGGCATTACTTTGGTGCCACACTATATATATGTAATGACAGTATATAATAGCCTATTTGGCCAGTATAAAGTACTGCTTTAGCATATTAGAAGTATATTCTCAACTTAGTTTCAATTCACTTATGTCAGCAACTACATTTTATGTCATATAAAATCAGCTTTGTCTGTACAGAATAAAATGTAGGTATTGCCCCCAAAACAATATTTGACTTAAATCAGTTCAAATATCTGTACGGCTGAAAAGAACATTTTACTGGATTAAAGTAATCTTCATTCCAGAGAAAAACATTATATCCAGGTCTGTCTGGTGATGTGAGCTGCCTCTTTGCCATCTGTTCCTAAGCAGGAAGAACACAGGACTGTTCTACCAGAGGGAATTCCTTCCCAAAGGCTGATATTTGGCAGACAGTCTGATGCTTTACAGAGCAGCAGGAAGCATTCTCAGCACCTGTGTCTCAAGGTGCAGCTCTCTTTTATTTACCTGCATACATGTTCTTCTGAATTTTTACCTCTAGCAACGTAGTTGGTCCTGTGGTTTCACTGTGATTCATCTTAATCTTCAACACCAGAGAGGTTTAAAAATAAAAAGCAGCTATATCTAGCAAAACTTTAAAGTTTTACACAGTGCAAGCAAACAGAATGGCAAGGCAAGACAGACAAACCCAACATAAAATATCATCCTAATCATAATGTTGTTTTATTTTATGCTTACAATTAAGTTTAATTATACCCTTCATGTAAATGCCTTTCAGTGTGTTTTTGCTCCAAGGCCATAAAGTCATGCTTCATAAAATCACGCAACCTTCACACACCTCCACAAGAATAACTTTATTCTCCAGCTACTTTGATATAGCTTTATATGCCTTGGGGAGTTCTATCTGTAGTCAGGCACCTTGTGTATATAAATCAGTTTCACTTTGCTCTTTTAGTAACCATATTGATTAGTCCAGGCAGTTCATCTGGTAATATGCAAGTCTGGTTATTGTTATTGATCAGGATCTTCACAATAAAGATTAATACCATACATCAGATATAAACCAAAGTTGTGTGCCAAGGGAATTATATAAACAAATGTTACTGAGCGCCATTTATTGGGATCAACTTTTCCACCATGTTCCACTCCAATGCAGCCAAAGCAAAATTCCTACCAAAACAAGTGTTAAAAATTACAGTATAGGAGCCTAGAAAAGGACAGCAAACAGAACATTCAGGAAGATACCAGAACGTTCAACCTTATAAAGAATAAATATCCCAGATTTCAGTACCAGAAGAAAAGTTTTCTGTCACCTGTCATAACATGACTTGAGAAATTCAGGATGAGTAGTCCAATAGGTAAGAAATAAATGAAATAATAATAGAGTAATAACAATGAAGAACAGAAGTGGCAGATGAACAAAACAGTAGCTCTAGAGAGAGGGAGAGAAGAGAGACACACTGAACAGCTTGCATCCTGACACACTGAAGAGGTGAGCTTTTCTACCAGTTTTTTTTATGAAGAAAGAATTTGACACAGCAAATTTAAACATGAAGGCATTAGTTTTCCTCACAAAATATATCAAATTCATTACATACAGCATTCTCAGCTGCGGGGAGGCAATGAATAATGCCAGTGAGGACTACCTTGTCCTGTTTAGCTCCTTTATGTTTGATTTCTCAGATCATTCCAAAGATCCAATGGTCTGTTCTTCTCATGTCACAATCTTTAGGACTTTTTGTGAAATATCAAAGGAATTTCTACTAAACTCTCCTCTCCCCATTTGTTTCTTGAGGGTTATTGACTTTGATTCTGAGGTTTCTTTAAGACAAATTCCTAGAGTTCTCTTTGTTAAAAGAAAAAATACTGAACAGAACAGAAGCTTCATAGTTTACATTCATAAATAGAAAGAATATTAAAGAATTACTTAGTTGAGCATTCCCTTTGCCTGCTAGCAATGAGAACTGCCTACATAGTCTTGCATGAAGAAATAGCCCTGTTTTGGACTGTAGTACCTAGCTGTGAAAACACAGGTCAGTATCTATGGCCATTCAAAGAAAAGTTTTTTTTTTTTTTTCCCCTAAACATGTCTGTGTTAATTGCTATCAGGTTGAAAGCACTTCTGGTTTGAATCTCTCTCTTCTTCTGCTGTTCCAAACTCCAGGACATGCCTCAATTCTCAGTTTTTCATTATGCTTGAAGCTCTATGTCCTTTCATTTAATTTGAAAGGCTTGAACTTTTCCACAAAATACAGAACAAAGCTGATTATTTAGCTGTTAGGAAGGAAGAGAAAAAACAGAACAAGCATTGACTGCTATGAATTTACTTACATATAACATTGCTGGAGAACAGTGATTGCCACAAAAATAAGTTAAGACCATTCATCTTAAAATAGACCAAAATTAAGTATTTATCACATAAAAACAGAATAGTAAGTATATATACATATATATATATATTTTTTTTTTTCCAGTAGAGATATTTAGTACTGATATCAGATCAATATCACTGACTCAGAGGAAAACAAAAAGCTTTCACCAAAAATATAAGTTACCTTTTACCATCAAGACCTCAAACTACATTAAAAGAACATTCTTATCTTCTCCTTCTTTCAGTCAGAATGGCCTTTCCAAGGCTAGTCCACTTGACACAATTTAACCAGTGAATCAGAGACTGAAATGCCAATCCTCTAAGTATCCTGTTTCTCATTAAGAGTAAGGGTGGCTAAGTTCAAATTCTATTTAGTATGTTGCAGATAAATAGATCTCAATGTCATCACATTTAGTTTCACCTTCTTCCCCTATTTACCCTGAAGAGTTGTAGTTTCTTTACCTAGTGTAAAGTCTGACACCTAATTTGCTTTCTATGACATCAAGGTTAGATTTATCACAAAAGCAACAGCAAGCACAAATTACAACATTTTCAGACTACCTATTTTATAGGCAGAAAAATGCACCAAGAAAATATTTGAAGCACATCTTAGAACTGAAACTAACAGCCATTAGCAAGTTATTCTTGTCTTTCGTTTACAGTAAATTGCTTGTAAGCTATTCATACTTTTTTTTTCCCCCTAAACACTAGTGTATCCTCATTATTAAACAAACAAACAAACAACTTATTAACTTATTTCTTCTATATGATAAGATAAAATAGGTCTGGAGAATTTTATGCGGAAATCAAATATATGACAATTTGCAATCAATTTGTCTAAATCTGGGAGGCAAAACTTCCTATATCAACAAATTCTTCTGTCACACATTGTTACAGTTGGTGTTACATCAAGAAAGATCATCATGGTAAAAATGGGACAAAAAAATGAACAGGAAAGGAATGCTCACCTGTACCTGAAGATCTAGGTTTGCAGAAAGGACTCCACAGAAGAGGAATCTCCACAAAGAGAACCTTCCCCAGTGGCAGTCAGCCCTTAAATGGGGTCTAGAAGAGGTGCAGCCAGGCTCCACTCCTTCCGATCATGCAGGTGAATTGCCTTCACCTGTGCTCCCACAGCTGACTCAGTCCTTTCCTCAGGTGATCAATCAGTGGTTCAGGCGGTGTCTCAACAGTTCCCATACACACATATTTTCATAAGTTCTCCTAGATAAAAGCAGTTTCTATACTTTTCAGAACTGAGTGATTTAGACTCTCATTTTCTGCCAGCTGTAGATTATACAGAGGCAAAGCTCTCACTGAGTTATGTGAGTGTAGATCAGCCTGTTTTCTAGTAGCTGCCAAACCTGGTTAAGCAGGGAAGCAATTTATGAATTGTAGTAGTGCAATCTCTGGATGGTTTTAATTAATGAGTGCCAGAAAGCTAGACAGAGTTTACAAGCAACAAAAGGGAAGGTATTTCCCAGAGATATTTGAAACCTAACCTACTATTCAATCAACGAAATCATACAAACTCCTAAAAAAAAGCTTTCCTAATTAAATGATATTTTGTGCTTTTTGGGTATATCAAGATGTGGGGATAGTACCTTTTGAAAACTTCTGCATTGAAGATCCCATTTGATTTTTCACCAGTGTAATTTCCCATTGTTAATATACTTATTCTCTGCATATATTAAGGCATGTAAATAAATGAAAGCAGTAAAAATCAGCTTGTCAGATACTGTGTAACACATCATAGGACACGATTGTTAAGGATGAGTACACAAAATCTGTGTGTTTAATAAACTGAATTTTAACTGAAGACCAATAAATACATACATAGCAGGGACACAGTAAAAATTAACTAGGCTTATATACACTCCATATAGATGAGCTTTTGGGACAATAGAGAGATTTAATGTTCACTGACTGGTACTCCTTGGCTGAACAAAGGAAGAAGCATTACAGCAATGCTGAGGGGCTACAGATCAATAGTTTTCACATTCTCTTGACTTTCTGAATTGTTAGCCATACAAATATCTGCAGTTAAGGTTCAGGGGAGGAAGAGTGTCTCCAAAAAGACACCAGATAAGCTTCTAAGAAAAGAATGAAATAAGTCTACCTAACAAGATTCTGTACAAGTAAAAATAAAGCTTCTAAATCTCCTTGTAAAGCAATATTCTGGTGTTCTAATTTTTCGTCTGGCTTATATTGCTGTCATTTTCATGAGTCTAATAAGGAATTTTTTGGTAAGTCGCTGTAAACTTCTTATTTATGTTCTTGAACACTTTCAAAGGAAAGCAAGAAAAGTCCTGTAAGACATAGCTTCTGAATTCTCCCTCACACAAGGAAAGAGGTAGAAAGTCAGAGGACTTAGTGTGAAAATGCAAACAGCATTTCCTACTGTTTTCTGCTACATGTTACATCTATGAGCTTTAACAGCAGGCTGTGCAAAAACAGACTAGCATGAATTACCTTTTCGGTAGGTTTACCGTCATGAGAGGTAATGTTTCTCCTTGTTCCCCAAACTATTCTTGGATCTTCTCATCCTACTAGTCCATTGGAGAATGTTCCACAGAGTTGCCCGGACCACCTCCCAGCATTCACCCTGTGAAAGAAACACATTTTGAAAATCTGTGATACGTCAATTTAGTCTTCTAAAGACATGATAATCTAAAGACATTGAGAAATAATAAGTAATGCAGACCAAAATATGGTATGGAGGAGCTGTCATTACACTTTCAGAGAAGGTAGGAGTTGTAAGATATGCTATTCCCTCATCATACTTGCATGTGTAACACAATTGCTGAAAGCACAGTTAATTTCAGGAAGACTTTAACACGCAAATACCAGAAGAGATTTCAAAGGAAGCAATTAGTCAATGTGATCATCTAATCTTGCATATGAAAATCTTGCCTATTAGGAATACCTACTGCATTTTTAAATGCTTAATAGTAATATGAAGGGTGTGTGTGTTACTGCTATATTTCTGTAATGAGTAGCTTCGACATACATCCAGGGCATGATGATAAAAAGGACATTTTTCACCTATCTTTAGCAGCAGCAAAACACACACTTCTTGATGATGAGGTATACCCATGAGCATTTGAACCTACCTTGGAGAATTAAATGTAAATTGAGATGAAAATGAGACAAAAAATTTAAAAGGAATTACCCTGCTAAATTATTTTCAAGTTACAGCCTGGATAAATTGGGCCTATCCTATTCAAATCAATGAATAAATAAACTTTATAAATCATTATCATACATATAATTTCATAGCTTGTAAACACTTACAGGCATGAGATACAAAACAGATCTTTTATTTCAAATCTTATAAAATCACTGCTCATTTACTAAAGAAATATAAATTTCACTGCTTCTTGTTTATGACAAAAGACAATGGAGTAAATGGTGACTCCAAATAACTCATACGTCACTGATTCTGCTTTTCAAAGACCCAACTGCTTTCTATTCCTTTGGCCTCGGCTGCCTAGCAACCTCCACAGAGCTTTCTTAGTCTATACTAATTCTGGGCAGTTTATATTTATATATTTATTTATGAGAATGTCTATAGGAAGGATACAGAAACAAAGAGCTGTTTGTTTCTTCCTTTTAAAATTGGAGCCTAAATGCGTCACCTCAGTGGCTGAGTGAAAGACAGTCCTTGATTGTGCAACAAAAGGTACCTGCCTCTTTGAAATCACTTGGGAACTAAAAAATCCCACTTTCCACGAGACAAAAGATGAATCTCTGTAAGAAGATCTTGTTGTAATGGTCACTGATATTTCTTACCTTCCCCGTTGATTTGATTCTTTGACAAGCTTTTTCACCCTGAAATGTTAGCTGCTTATGTAATGCTCCTGCTTTCATGCAGCCTGGAGCTTTTACGTAAGGGAAGACAGAGTTTGTGCTGCTGTACTGAGTCACTAGCATTTCCTGCATCATCCAAGCACTTGAGAAAAATGGAGATTAAATTCTGATTCTCCAACTGTGTCTGTAACTCAAAGGGGTTTGGAAGGAGATGGAAACTATTGAAAACTAGATATGGACTGTCTCTCAATGAACCACTCAGCAGCTTTTCTTGGAAGAGATTATTTCCCCAGGGTTTTTTACTTTATTATTTTTTCAAAACTGAGGGCTGCACAGAAAATGTACTAACGTTATATAAGAAAATACTTCTTTTCTTGCAAATTCTATTCAAATACCACTTTGTAAATACTGCTAGAACAATTTATACGCTGATCAGCCCAGTCCTCTAATCAGGAAAAAAAAAAAAAAAAAAAAAAAGCACCAAAACAACAACAAAGGAAGGTCAAGGATGAGTCCTAATCTGCTTTTCAGGATATTGTGTTAAAGGTAAGATAACTGGTTGTATCTTGTGGTCACATATCAAAGATGTGGCTTTCCAGTCTCACTAGTTCTGACTACTGAACTCATATGGAAAAGTTTCTATTTACTTCTAGATCAAATTGAAACAACTTGAAATAAAACAAATATGTCTCTTGAGACATGACAATATGCCTTGATCCCTCCATTACATTTCTTTCTGATTAAGTTGACCTGTAGGTGTAATTTGGAGTAAAGGAGCAGAACAAATCAGTGATAGAAAATTAAGCTGAAACTAGGGCTCTTAACATCTACTTTCTGCTGCTATGCATAAAGGTTATTTTAAGCAGAATAAAAGAATAAATAACCATCATGTTAAATCTTTCAGTTATACTTAAAAAAAAAAAAAGTTTTGATATCAACATACATTAATTCATGACTTGCTGAGACCATGACAATTAGAAGATTATGCAAGGCATCAATATTCATTTATCCCAAATTTAACAGTACAAACTATGTATTTTAAATAAATTCTTAGTATTGTTTTAAAAAAAAACAACAATAAAACACCTGAATTGCAATATTGTCCAACAAAACAAAATACAGACTACTACATGAATAATAGAAAGGGATTCAAAAAAAATCTGTTGGGTAAAAAAGATTCATTCTTACAGGTATTTATGAGCAGTGAAAACATCCGTGGAAATAGATTTGCAAAGGGATTCGTTAAACAGGAGAAACAGAATTTTTCTAGTCAAGGAGTCACCAGAGACAGTTTTCGAAGTTGTTTTACCTCTGTTATTCCAAGCAATGCCATAAGTTTATAGTTCCTGACAAAACTCAATTTATGCTCCTGAGAGTTACTATAATACAAGAAATTCCAAGTATAATACAAAATAAAGTAGTTGCTTATTAATAAGCAGTTTCCTCATACTTATACTCACTTTTCACACAGTATCATTATAAAAGCAAAACTTGAGAGCCTGATATTTCCTACTCTTGTAAAGCATAGTCACGATTCACTTCTTGGAAATAAAACTAATGAAAAATACTAGAAGCATATACCTGAGTATCTATTTTCCCATTTACTTCAGCGAGCAGCTTTCAATAAGGCCAAGAACATAAAAGTTGAAAACTGAAGCTAAAGATATTTTTTCAAGTACTTTTATATAAAATCTAACAATGGACTTTCCTAAAGAAAGAAAAAAGATGGGAAATATGCCGAAATAGTTATTAGAGAAAAAACTTTGGACAAAAAAATTTTAAAAAAAGCAAAAATTACAGAAAGAGAAATCCCTCAAGATACACTGAAGAATAAGTTGCAAGAAGTCAAGAAGTCTCATTTCTGAAAACTATGATTAGGTTTATGTGTGAAATCTAATATATTTATGCTGGCAAATCTCACTTGCCATGTACATATGCATAAAAAAGAAAAGGTATACCAAAAATATTGATTTGGGCCACCTTTCTCCCTTCTTCTGCTCTTCCAGTGAAAAGAAGAGAGATGCAAAATAGCTTAGCTTTCTGGAAAATGCAGTGTTAAAGAATGTTTGGACAAAGGACACTGTGAGGGAAACGAAGTGTTAAGAAAAATATGAAAGGAAAATTATTGTTAATATATAATCCTTGCTTGAATAACTTGCCAAGAAGAACTGCAAAAAATCTTCTGTAAAGTCAATATTATCAGTCCAATGTTCATTTCCTTAAGTGCACTCATTTTACTTCAGACTTATGCCAGTATAACAGATCCTTCATCTTTAAATTCTATCTAATAATTTATTAGGGCAGTAAATAACACAAGCTCATTGAAATTATAATCAGGCTTTTGTAATTGTTCTCAAAACTGTTATTTTTTATAAATTGCAATGGGATGAAAAATATCTGCAGTAAAAGAAAGGCTTACTAGAGAAAAAAAAAAAACATGCATGGTAGTATGTCCTACCATGTTGACACAGTAAATAAATGAGGACAAAAAACAAACAGCTATGCGGATCTGCCTATTTTTAATGAATATTCAGCTTTCAGATATTCGAATATATCACTAAGAGGGCAGCATTCAACTACCAAATGAAAGGGGGCTGTTTCAGATGATTGATGTTACTACAACTGGGTCCAAGTTGCAATTCTGTTAGAGCGCAGATCCCACATCTCATCTGTTTGCTCCTGTAAAAGTCTTGGATACTCAGGGATATCTGAAAGAGCATTAGATGCTTTTACTTATGAATCTGAATCACTCACAAGCAGTTCACAAAATGTGTGTGAGCTCTGGATATTTATGTTAGTAACAAGTAAGAGTAAAGTCAATAAAACAGGAAAATTGTGGGGTGCTTTTTCCACATAAGACTTTCAACAGTCCCAGAGGGTACAGAGAGGGAATGTTACTCTCTGCAGTTTCTTAAATGTAGAAGTGTATCTTTATAAACATTCTTACCATTAAACATGAAGTTAAATCTTACTTCGAAATAATTGCTGACTCACTGTGCAGGAAACCTAGCTATCTGTGTTTTGTTGATGTGAAAAGGCACTCTTGTCAGTTTCTATTCCTCTCAATTGTTGATATATTCTGCTATTTCAGAGCTCTATTTTATTTTATACACTTATCAAATTTAACTTATTATAACTTATATACACTAAAGAAGTGGCCATATGTCCACAATCCTTAATTATTCATAGCAAGGCCATAACTACATTTTTTTTTTTCTGATCTTTAACCCAGTAAAATCCTCAGTAAGGATTATTCCGCTGTAGCAGTCCTATAAGCAGTCCTATAATTTTTCTGTACTGCACTTCTGATTTTTCTTCTTTCAAGAATACCAGATGGAAACAAAACAAAGAATAGTTGCAACTCTGGTATGTTGATATTTTTATACTTCTGCATCTGAGTTAAGCAGATGGAGATTAGGTAATTCTGCACAGCTATTCTCCAAAACAACTCAAGTTAAGGTATAAATACCAATTTCTAAAATCATATTCCGTGCTTTTCTATGTGACTGTTACAGCAAATAAATTCACTCATATACATGTATTATTGATTGGAAATGTTTTGTACATCTAATCAATAAACTAGTTTATCTGTGTTAAACCAATACTTTAGACTATTTGTTTTGCTTAACCCAACTATACTAAGTTTTAGGTGATTTGTCTCAGAGCAAGAGTATATTGTGTTAAATAAGTCTAATGTCTTTTTAATGTTTATGTGTTTATAGACACAAAATGGCATTAAAATATTTACCCCCGCCAATAGTCCTTCCATTTTATGACTAGTTCTTTTGACTACTAATAGTAGTCTTCAGACACTTGTCTGACAAGTGTCTGTTTAATTTATTTTTTTATGAAAGGTTTGTTTGTCTACACATTTTGGTGCTGTATACATAAATACGCATTTCTGTTAGCTTTCATCCCTGCTGTGTTGGTACAACACAATGTAACATTCACAGACAGAAAGGAAAGAGATCGAAGAACAGTTGATAGCGTCACCTAGCATATTAAATACAATAAAATAAATAACTTAGTGCTAATTTCAACTGCTAAATTCAGTGTGGCTGATATGAAACAAAGTGATTGGGACACACAGAAAAAAAATGAATCTCAGGTGTACAAAGCAATAGGATGAGTGCTATTACATTCTCCTGAATTCTACCATTAGTTCCAGACTTAGATTTCCCCTTTCTACTAGGGTAACTTATCTACCATCAGCTTAGTAATACTTTTAGGGACTTTTGCAGTAGGTCCCAAGCCTTGTCTGCTATGCCACAATCAACCATAATTGATGATCATCAAAGGAATAGATAAAGATCACTATCTTGGAAAGAAAAAAAAAAGAAAAAGAAAAATGGTAGTCTTGAAAAGACACACAGATACATAAAATTCTAAAAGCAGTTTTACTGAATTCCAGAAATCTATTTTACTCACAAGATATGAATTCATTTATTTAAAAGCATGTAAAATATTTTCCAAAAAATAAAATTAAAGTTATTAATAATTATTCATATTATTATAAAATAATTCTTCATATTTTTGCAATAATATTATTCTGTTATTTTATATGTTATTTATCTAATCATTTTAGCAATCTCTTACCTATTTAGGATGCAGCTGCTGAAATTTTGTTGTTGTTGTTTTTATGAAAATCAGCTTTAAAACAAATAGGAGTTTGTAGAAGATACAGATTGCTTCTTCTCACTACTCCATACAGACATTTCTCAGTCATAAAGCATTTCCAATGTTAGACAATTTCAGATAAATTTATAATGTGAAATATCTATCCCATTATTTAATGTATTTTCTGCCTTTCATAACCTCAAGATATTATAAAAGAAGGTAACATCACTTAGCTGGTGTTCCCCAAGGTATCTTAGGTATGCCCAGAATTTAGCTGACAGATTACTTTCAGAAGGATACAAAGAATATGATTTGTCTTATATTAATGAAGAATAAATAATATTTTATCATTAAAGTAAACAGCTACACATCATTTTTATACCTGTGAGATTAATTCCTAGTAAGGTAAAAATTAATATCTGCTGACTTGCTAGTTGAGGCATAGCTAGAATACTTGAAACACATATAGTAAACTAAGCCATAATGCTATTTTTAAATTATATTAAGGATTATTATTATTTTTGCTGTCAAAAGAATTTAATTAGTAAAAGGTTGGAAAATGGCAATAACATTGCCTCTTCATTCACTCACTCACTCACTCACTCATTCATTCATCAGAAAATCAACATGGAGCAAAAGAAAATGGGATGTAGTTCTGGAATACAGTTCAAAATGAGGCAGAAACTGACAATTATCTTAGTTTCTATGCTAAAAGAATAACCATTGCAGAAAAAACAATACCTGATTTACAAACTTTCATTCAATTATTTCCTTATCAGCTACAGTAGTCAAGAGAAATGTCATTATATAAAGCTGATGTTTTTTTCCAATAGTAAAGGGAATGAGAATGGAGCATTTTATAAACACCTCCAAGGGACTGATAAATGATGACTATAGTTATCTGCGTCAGAGGCATAGACAAGAAGCTTCTGGCCCATTGCTAATGCCATAAGCAACACAATCATTCCAACTATAATGACACCCGTAGGAGAACACTTTGGGGCTAAACCATGTCTGTTTTTTTTTTTGTTACATGCCATACTTCACATACTTTCAAAACACAGTTTTGAGAGTTTCTTCCTCTTAAACATATGCTGCAAAAAATAATTTCTTATGAACTAGCAAATGAATTTATGTATTCAGAATTCATATATATATTCAGTTGATTACTGACTGCATAGTGACAAACTACTTTTCTGAGTAGACACAAATATGAGGGAAAAAAAAAGAATACTATACAGTTTCCTTTACCTTTTCCTATGTGTGAATGAAATTGTCAAAAGTGAAATAATTAGAGAGATAGTTTACAAGTTTCTTGATTTTTATGTATCATATGCACAAATAATGGCCCCCATACACATCCTAAGAAATATTCATAACACAGAAAGAATTTTCTGTACAACAGCCATGGCAGTGTTAATTAAGCTAATGAAAATATCTCCTTAAGAGCTGGCTTCTTTCTGTGATCAGTCACATTAAAGAGAAATGGGGCTAATGTTATGGTCTTATGAGTGCTTTATGCATTCTGACAAACCAAACGAGGTTTGTCAGGAGAGGCTCTAGGCAGCATGGAACTGCTGCAATTTTACATCTCATTGATTACCACAATGGGAATTGAAAACAATTCTCTGCTTTCCACATGATATAAAAAAATACCCTTGCAGATCTCAGAAAAATATTCAGGTCCCCCAGTAGAGAGAAAACGAAGAAAAGCAACTTTGTACAGCATTGTTTTCTCATGAATTTAAGACAAGCCCATCTGACCTTTGTGAAGCCTAATAATAAAGCAATAAGGTAGCACACAGTAAAGCATGTCATCCCACGAGCACTTCTGCAATAAGTTACATGGAACAAAAGGGTAGCTCAATGCCTTAAGGCTTTGGGGATATGCTTATTTTGTGGTAAGTGCATCCTGTATACTGCCAGCATTACACAGACTATATGGGAATAGCATGTCACAATAAACAATATTTAAAGAATAAAGATCAAGCAATGTTGGCAAGAAAATGAATTTTTTTTATTACTGTCATATTGTGTCAGTCATTGGCTGGTTTGATCTTCTGGAGAGATTTTGTATGAAATGTTCAGGAAACTGAACATACAAAAATCTCAAATCTTTCTTCTCCCACTTTTTCAGTGATCTGTTTTTACTAGATCCACGAATCACAATCCACAGAATATTACAATTTTATAAGGAATAGAATCACATTCTAAGCACAGCAAAACAAACTCCCAAACCACACTGAATAATCTATGGTGACAGCAGTAGAAGTCTGCTCTAAGCAGAGATTGCAAATGGCATATGTAGTACCATGTGCTAAGCAAGCTGTGATATTCACTGACTCTTTGAGGTGCTTAGCAACCTTCAGTAGTATTCAGTGGGAATAAAAGATTTTCAGCATAATGCATAATTGGATTCTTAATGAAAATGCTTACCCAGGATGGATCCTGGGACACAAAGGGACAGACTTACTGATGGGACTGGATAGGTCAGGTTGATGGTTAGACTTGATGGTCTTGAAGGTCTTTTCCAACCTAGATGATTCTATTATTCTATGATTCTAACTCCAGCAAAGAAATGTGAAAAATCCTAAGAGTTCCCTTTGCACCTTAAAATCAAATGTTCAAAAGCATACTTGGCACGTAAGAAGAGCAAGTTCTTAGCTACTTACTCACAGTGTCAAAACCAGTTTAATTTAAAAAGAAAATTATGTATCTGGGTTTCAGCTGGACAGAGGTGGGTATTTTTTCTTTCATAATGTTTGGGATGATGCTGTTATTTGGCTGTGGGAGAAAAAACAATGTTGATATAACACTGATGTTTTAGTTGTTGCTGAGAAGTGGCTGCACAGAATCAAGGACATTTAAATTTCTCGCGCTGTCCTGCTTGTGAGGAGGTTGAGAGAGCACAAGGAGCCAGGAGGGGACAGAACCAGGACAGATGACCTAAACTGGCCAATACCATATGACATCTTGCAAATAAAAGCAAAACCAAACCAAACCAAACCAAACAAACATTAAAAACTGTGAGGAGTGTACTGTGGGGCAACTGTTACTTGGTGGCTGGCTGGGCATCAGTTTGCTGGTGGTGAGCAACTTCACTGTGCATCACTTGATTTGTAAGTACATATTTTTATAATTATTATTCTCCTTTTCCTTTTCTCAGTAAATAGTTTTTATCTCAATCCACAAGTTCTGCTCTATTGTGGTGGATTTTTTTTTTCTGATCCTCTTCCCCCCTATCACTGGGAGGGGGGAAACAAATGTGTGGTGGTTAGCTGCCTGCTGGGTTAAACCACACTGCATTAAAAATAATGTTGGGCTTCTCACCAAATTAGGTATCAGAATATCAGAGTTCTGAATTTCATCATGTCTTTCTGATATTTTATCTTAAATTTAGTACTTATATTAATATACTAATACTATACCAATTCCATAAATGTACTATCAATTCAGATACATTTTCAACATATTACTATATAAGGAACAGTAGTGTAACAGGTGAATGGAATATGAAACAATACAAAACACAAAAAATGAAGGTCCAGCAAATTAAAAATATCTGTGTTACTCCTGACAGGAATATCCAATCCCAGGAAGCTAAATGTAAAAATGAAACATCATTACTCCCTTAACTCTTTTTGGAACATATTGGAATCTTCTTATCGAGTAAGACTAGATCTGCATGACAAAGAAACATGCCAATCAGAAGAATAAACAAAATTCAATGATGCCAAAGTCCACAGATCATCGATCTGCCAATAAAAACAAAGCAGATGTTTGTGTTCGGTTGCTGAGATCAGCAGCAGAATAGAGAAATGCAGGAGAAGATTGCTTTCCACTGAGAAGTCTGCTTTTGAGATCATGCATGTATCTTACATGAAGGACCTTAAAACTAATAAAAGCAAGAGTTCACTCAGAAGCACAGAAAGTAATCTCATCCACAATCTTAAACACACAAAATACAAGAATAAATTTAGGTATAAAATGTCATTTTAAAGCACAGAGATTTCCTGATCCTGTGATTTAATGCAAGATAAAGACAAAACAGGTATGACAGAAATACAGTGTTGGGCCAGGCTCTCTGATTCCAGGCAAAGAAAGGACAGCACAATCTGTTAAAGTTAAGAACAAGAGTTGTATGCTAGCCAAAAACAGAAAGCACTGAACTGAGCATTTATTTATTCTGTAACAGCAGGAATCTTGTTCTCAAGAGATTGTGTGGTACATATGATATCCATGACAGTTATTCTCACCTACTGGTCATCTGTTTGAGGGGGAGTTATTAGTGCTAACAGTAATATTAATGGTATAATTACCATCCTTGGGTTATATATGTTACATTAGCAAGCTATCACTTCACGCAGTACTGCTGCTTCACACAACACAGTGTATTATAAACATATTGCAAAACGAACAGCAAAAACCACACACTTTTCTTTGATTTCCCTTATATTTACATGGAATTTATGTACATCAATTAAACTTTATAATACCGATAAGTGAAATGTGCAAGAAACCAATTTAAGGGGAGGTGGAGAGGAAAGAAAAAAAAAAAAAAAGGAAAGAAGAGTACTTTTTTATTTCAATTGATTATGAAAGCTTGAAACACCACTAAGGAGTTTAAGATTTCCTGCTCTTTACTGTAACTGGACAAAAGTACTCATGGTCTCATGTGTTACAGATGGACTTCAACTGCCATGAAATGACTGACCAGATAATAATAATCACTGCGTGAATTCCATAAAGAGAACACTGAAGTTTGAACCACAGTCATTTCATGAATACAATGCTCACATAGTGTATTTGACAGTGTGTCATTCTGATACACCATTGAGTGCAAATGTCTGCAGTTAGTGAGAGTGTATTGGAAAATGTATATTAAATACATTCATGGATTAATTGTGTAATATATAACAAATTTTGGTCCTTCCCCTATTTTTCTGTGAAATGTGAAGAATATTAACATTTTTTCTTCCTTCTTTTGCAATTCAGTGAATAGATAAGATAGGCATTATGTTTTTGGGATGTTTTTGTTTTTTTTTATTTGAGCAGAAACTGTTTGTTTCTTGTTTCTGAAAAAAAGTCTATCACAGTAGAGATACAGCCACAAACATAAAGCACTGCAGTTCAGGCCAATTTGTCTCACAAAGAATGTTCTTCATCTGAACACGTAAAATCAAAATGACACACTATAATGCAATAGAATAAATGAAATGCTCATCTATACTCTATCTTTGTATTCTATTACAAGTTTAGCTGTCTAAAGGGTTAAATTAAAACCAAGTTGTTTCTAACAATTTTTTTTTCTTTAAATAAAGATATTATCAAAGACTTAAAAAAAAAAAAAAAAAAAAAAAAAAGATTTTTGGTATTCAGTGACAGAAACCTAATGACCTGAATATCAGAGCCACTAAACTCCCAGTGAGTTCATCTGCACTGTTATCATTTTGTAAATTCAGACTTTTCAGAAATCGGTTACTTCTAAGCCTGCATATCCAACACTAACCATTAAAAAATATAGGACAGTCATTTCATTTGAAAAAGGATGCCATTTTTTTAACCAACTCTTAAGAACTTGCATGATCACAATTAGTGATCATGGATAAAATCTCATAAGTGGAATTTTACAGAACTGCTGATATTATGCTTTGTTATGCTGTGACAAACATTTTGTACGTAAATTAATCAGAATTAAATATAACAGGTATGAATGTTTAATTAACTTTAGAGCTTTAAATTAAATATGCATTCCCAATACAGATATACCAAATTTAATACTGCATTAATGACACATTCTCTCACATGGAGAAAAAATCTCTTTAGAGATTTAAAGCTAAATCAGACAATGACAAAACCAGAAATTTCTCTCAAGTTCAGCTTTTTTTTTTTTTTAGCTCCAGGGAAGAGGAAGGCCAAATAACTGACCATTACAACTACTTCTTATCTCCAACAAGAAATGACCGTCTCTAATGAGAAGAAAACCTCAGTCACCACAGATTTGTCATGTTTCTATCTTGCTCGTGAAGAAAGTTCAAAGCAATACTGAATGAACAAGAAATTTTACCAGTGTAATTCACATTAACCTATCCCATCAACTTGATCATATACCCTACTTTAGTAAGGGTTACTCATGTAACTAGGAACCCAGAAATACCCTAAGTCTAATCATTTTACAACCAAAGTGATAATAACAAGTAGGACGTTCAAAGATGAAACACTGATTGAGTGATTAGAAGAACTTACTTTATGAGGACAAATCAGTCCAACAAAACTAAGTAAAAAGGTGTGATTTTAATATTTAGGAATATCTGAAGATTACACAAGTTGAGGAAGAAAATCTGTATTTGTTAGGATGTAGGGAGAATGAAACACCAAGTAAGAATGATAGTACAAAATGAATGTAGTAAACTGGAAATTGGAAAAACATTTCAGGAGCCTGAAATCTATCCAAAAGAAAACTAATTGTGAAACATAATTGTGAAACATTTGGAAATAAAGTAGATGAAGCATGAGATTGCAAGAAAAAAAAAAAATGTATACAGATCTGAAAAGATAAACGATCTGTATTTGTGTTTTTTTGTTGTTGTTGTTGTTATTTTTTTGTTATTTTGTTTTTGGTCTTTGAGATTACTTCCTTTAATCAATCATTCTGGAGTATCATTATCTCTTAAAAATTCTTTGTCTTTTTTTTTTTTTTTTTCTTTTAAAAGGCTTGTCAGAATACACACAGATTTCATTTCCCTTCATTTCCTTCTGCTTTAAGGGAAGAATATATATGCTCACTATGTTTACCCTAATGCTTTCATGTTTGACTTTTTCTTTATATTTGAAAACCTATTTTAAGTAACATCTGGACAAAGTGTTCAACATTCCTCCTTTAAAATGGAGCTTTCTGCAGCTATATGATTTTTATAAGGTCACCCATCACAATAATATCTCAATGACCTTATAAAAGTAAAGTACATGGATAAATGGGTTTGAGATGGAGAAAATGCTAAATACTGTGACTTTTTCTCACTTCCCTATATCCACATTCAGAGTTCATTCATGAATAGTAGCCTAAGGCTCTCCCAAAGTTAGTGAAAAGCTTACAGACCTGCAAGCATTTTTATTAAAAAAAAAAAGATTTTATGCTAACATAAGTCATGAAAGTAAGATTCAGAAGCTTTTGATGCCAGAAGAAAATAAGTACTTACCTTTCCATTTTTCCAAAGAATGTTCCCCTTTACTGGGAAACTGTATTTTAAATACCAGAAATATTTGGTACTTGTATATCTGTTTTAGTTGAAATGCTAAAGGGGAAATATGGTAAATTTCAATGAATTTTTAAAGTTGCATTCATATATTTTTTCAATATGTAGCTTTTTTGTTTGTTTCTTAATTTCCTCACCTCCCCAGGCACACTCAAATGTCAAATGCAAGGGGAAGAAAAATACAAAGACAGTCACATACTGCATTTTCTTTCAACAACTGCTAATTTTTAAATTAAATGAATATACTATCACTTCTCAATTAAAAAAAAATATATATATAATTATCTACTTTCATAGTCTCTGAAATATAAGAATTTTGTATCTCAATCCCTTCCACAATCTATTATGCTTAATCAAGTCAAATGGAAATTTCATTTTAGTCAGCAAAATGCGAAAAATATTGCTTCCAATGAAAGCATTGAATAAAGAAATAACAATTAAAGATTAGGTTCAATTTGTATTCAGTTTGCCTAATTTTTGCATTTTATTTATGATCTGTACTTAAAGTTACTTTCGGGATTTCTACTGGAGCCTCTACTGCCTTTTGGTTGGGAAAGTGTAACAGAAATATTTATATAAAACAACTGACAGTAGTATCTGTTATGTAAGAGCAGAAGCTTTCAGAGGACTAAATATTATATTTGTTCAAATTGGTTTCTGCATACAAAAAGTTTTGAGGCATAAATTAAGTATCTTTTTAAATTCTCAGAAACTCTTACCATTCCTCCCATTTCAACTCCAGAAAAATAATGTTTTTTTTGGTTGATAACCTGCAAGAATGATCTAAACTGATCTATTTAACTTTCTCTCATTACTAAATTGATCTTAATTGCTGCATAATATGGTGAAAATCAACAGTTCACAGACTGCATTGAAGACACACTCACGAGTGTAATAACAGGGGCTCTGCAGATCTCAGACTGAGATGTGCAGTGTGCATGCAGGAGAAATTAAAAAAAAAAAAAAAGAAGAGTGTATCATAAATTCTTAACAAACAGACACTTTGTGCAGTAGGAATCTAAATGGAGCAGGAACTCAGGACGTGAGAACTTAGAAAAAGTATGTGGAATTGAATCTGGTTATTCCTGGATAACTGTATGTACTGAACTAAGTTTAAAAAAAAATAAAAATCAGACAATACTACCAAAGTATTGGTGTTCCCTGTTAAAAGCTGATTTTTTTTTCACATACTAGGATGTATTGCTACATTAGCAATTCTGCTGCACGACAACCTTTGCTGCTGTTGTGGTTTTTTTCAGCATAGCCCAGTGCCCATCAGAAAAAAACTGTAAGTAAAAAGCTTGAAGGAAATATATTAATCTTTAACGACACATTACCTGTTCTGATACGTTCCACACCTAATACAACAACAAAGCCTGATGTGTTTATAAGCCAGAAATTTGTGTAAAGATACTAAAAAAGAACTGATGCAAAAGAGAGAAAATATATTTTAGTTGAAGGTGAAGAGAATGGATAAGTCAGTCTATTCTAGTGAAGCAGAATTTGGTAGTTGTCTAGTCCTAGTAATTCACATAACCCTCACCACCTCTTTAAATTCATATTGTGAGATTAGTGGTTGGTTCCCTGAGAAAACAAAAAGCAAAAGAAAAAACTGAACATACCTTGTTTCAAAGCCTCATTCACTTTCCAGGAACAGAAATGTAAGAAATGATTCCCTCTGCTCAGACTCACGTTTGGATAATTGTAGGGTGCATAATGCAGATCACATGTAATGGTGACTACATAGAGAGCAAGGAGGAGTTTTTCTGAAGATGCCAAATATGATTCTAAGAAGAAAGTTCTTTTTTCCTCTTTACAGAACACATACAACACTTCAAAAAGCTGTTTTGCACAAGGTCCCACCTTGGCAGTCTACTATTTAATCAATTCAATCTCAGCATGTTACTCACAGTTAACTTCCAATCCTCTGAATAATATATATTAACGGCAATACTGGGGTCATGATCTAAAGCAAGCCTTGCTTTAAAACACACATGGAATCAAACAAGTAAAATAACTGAGCATCCACCCTTGGACCCTTCAGCTGCCATGTTTTGGGCATAAGTGCTTAACTGTTGCCAGATGTTGAAAGATAATGATTGCCACTGATGGTACACTTACGGTTAGAACAGTCAGTCAAACCAAAATATTGAATAGATTCATCTTTATTACACACTCTCAAATAAAAAATAAATGAGGTGATTCTACTAAGGCATCTAAAGAAAATTATATATATTTTTAAAATCACAGATTTTTCCTTACTGAAAGAGGCAAATGAAAACTGATGTATTGGATCTACAAAGAAACAATCAAAAACCAGAACCATGTCCTCATATGCTACTGTTTATTTTATTTCTTATAACAACAGAATCCTAGAAACTTAGGGATAGAAACATCCTGAAGTTCAGCAAGAAGTACATGGTTCCGCTTCAACAGTGGCTCAGTACAGCCTGACACCTGGCAGGTTAGGTGGTAGCCAAGGGAGAGAGAACCTGGAGATCATACTGAATACCAGGCTGAACATGAACCCTTTCACTGAGTACAGCCCACTTCCACTGCAAGTTTGCCACTCCACTTAGGAGCACAATATCATTTTAGAAAGTTTGAAGGCCCTTCTTAGGCATTCTGGTTTTAAAATATATACCAGAAATCACAGAAAAAGTGTAAAAAATAAGCTTTTATATAAATGTCCAGTTTACACAAACAGGAAAAAAGATTGTATGCTTTAAGGCGTAGACACTGATCTACATTTATAGGGGCAATAAATAAACTCTGAATTTGATATAATCCAATATTATGCACAACAATTAGAAGTTAAAGAAATAATACCCCCTACTTGAAAGGAATAAAATGCTTAGTTTTAAAACCATTTTCATTTGTTTAATAATCTTTTCCAAGGGCCTAAAAGGTGCTGAACAACTACAGCCTCTAATGACTTTGTAATCCAATTTTGCACTTGGCTTATTATAGCAGCTTGCATTTCTCTTCTATTGCTCAGCACTGCATGGTAGAGAGATCTACTCCTGATCCAGTAAAGCATTCTGATTCTTGCAAGTCCTATCCTAATCACAAAGTCTCTAGATATTTCCTTTCCAGCAAGGATAATTGAAAAAATAACAAAAAGAGCAGAAGAGTCTTAACGGATTCCTAACAAAGAAAAGAGTTATGCTAAGAAAATGAACAGATTGCAATAAATTGCTTTCCTTAGACAATGCAGTATCTGAGTAGGAACTGTAACTAAATCACAATCCCCTTCCTGGGATAGTTCTTGAATATTTCTTCCCCATTGAAGAAGCTGATTAACTGTTAAGTATAGCTTTTAATTTACTCCCATTTATACCAGCAAAAGAAAATGATTTGAATATTCAGGTTGGGTGATTCCTGTGTGTGTGAGTCTTATGGTCATGAATTAAGACTTTTTGATAACGTTTTCATTTCATAAATATATTTAAGTTACCATTAAATGTATTTTTCTGTTTGTTACTACACATGCTATTAATCAACAATTGGTTTAGATAAATAATGATACATAATACCAAAAATGCATACAACATTGGTACTAAATTTTGCTGCAGTTATACTACCCTTCACAAAAGAAAGCATGAAATGTTCACCTATCATGAAAAGGGCATCATTTAGAACCAGTACCTCTGGATTACTGCATCTTGATGACTCCAAAATTCCTACAGTCCATTCTTATCTATTCTCATAACAGCAGTAGAAGCTATGGGAGGAAAAAATTACAACAGTAAAAAAAAAAAAAAAAAAAAAAACAACTCCAGAGAAATTAGTTTTTATTAAAAGCCTTTGCAGAAATGATTTACTGTATAAGAGTGCTCCATTAGGTCTTGGATAGGATCTCAAGCATACATGTGGATTGTGAGGAAGATTTCTCAATGGCCTTTGGCAAGCTCTGAGACACAGCAAAAGAAAGACAGCTGTTTCTTGATTTCACACACATTATAGTCTTCTTAGTGCAAAGCAGGTAGATACTAGTACAATTAGTTACTACGTATGTTTTCTGCAATACCCTGATCTTAGAAAAATTGGAGTAGATTTTATAAAAGAATCAGGTAAGGAATAAAGACAAAGTACATCACTGAAATGCTGTGCATGTCATTCAAATATATTCTTACAGAACAGAACTACATTTAAATTGAATCTAGCAATAAATGCAACTGAACAGTTAGCTAAACTACATTTAGTCTTCATCAGTTCTATTTAATACATGTTTGCATAGGCTGCACCATAAGATTGCAAAGTGATCATTTATCTTATAGTCTATTCAAGCACAATGACATATAATCTAACAACATAATCTTTGGAAAAGGTGAACATAAAACTGAACTACACTTTTTTTTTTTTTTTTTTTTTTTTTGAATTTGGAAGACAACTCAGGTTAAATACATGATTTACATTACGTTACAACTAAAAAATGTTAATATTCCAGGAGTTGAACTTCAAAAGAAATGTAGTCACTGAGATTCTCTGGCAAAGGTGAACAATGCATGAAATGTATCTAGATATAGGTTTAGTTGCCTTTGGCTTTTACCCAGATAGTGAGGCTATTACAGATTGTGACGGTAGCTAATTTCTTTGCCTTCTGGAATACTGGAGATTTAAAAAAAGAAAAGAAAAAAAGAGATAGAAAAAGGGGAAGGGAAGACTTAAAACATAACATTTCAAAACATAAAACTGACATTCAGAATTGCTTGTCCCAAAGCATTAAATACTATGTATCCTTGTTTTTTGGAGAGAAACGTATAGGTTCTTACTTTAGCACTAACTTTTTGAGGGATAAGAAATACTTATTTTATTTTCCATCTGGCAACAGGAGCTTCCATCTAAAGATGACTGATGTACTGACTACTTTGCAACACAAGAATGTATCACTAATTAAAGCCAGCATTTTCCATTCAATTCTGTTGTAGCCAATGCTTGCTCTGAAGAACATTCTAGTTTTTCACCCATATTTAGAAAAACCTATTGTGTATCATCGTGAGATAGCTTGATTTCTGCCAGATATAAACAAAAAAGCAATAGAACTTCAGACAATTTTTGTCATAATGAGTCCATTCAGTGGAATCACAGTTATGCAATGCTATGTTTTCATAGCATTCTAGAGTTGTACTAGGATACTAATTTCTTGGCACTACAGCACAATTATTTTCATCTATGGATTCAGGGAGCGGAGGATATCTGCCATGGTAAAATTCAAAGAACTCCTTTAGCTTTCTACCTTCAGTCCACTGTTGAACACATACCATTAGCATAAAAAGAGAATGACTGTTATTACAGAGGTAATTTAGATGGATTTGAAAAATCAATAAACATTAAAAGGGATATTTTCCTCCAAAATTGACAGTGGATTTTTGCATTTCCTCCACTCTACATCCAATAAGAGTTCCTACTCTTTGAACAAATAGAAAGGGAATACAGGATGTAGGACAGTCATATTTGAAGTAGATTTGTTTTGTGGAATGTAAAACAAAACAAAATGCAAAAAAAAAAAACAACCCCAAAAGCCCAACCTCACCATCTTGTTGTCTTCATCAACTAGAGTTTATGCAGACATCTTTTACCCTACCACGCACTATAAAAACATAGAAAAATACAGTATGTTTGGCAGATAGCGTGTCAATTATTTTGTTTAAATTCCTAGACAGCTATGGCTCTGACTCATTCAATTTACTCAGTTTAATAAAATATGACCTCGTGGGAGTTGACGGTTGCAAAATTCACCGTAACTATCTTCTGCCTACAATGTGAGAAATAAGTTCTAAATGTGTGGACATTAACTGTTGAGGTATTTCAATATAATTTCTGTCCTTAACACTTCAGCAACATGGAATTTAAGCAAGGAACAAAACTTTGACAAAGGGTTTGATATAAGCTTTACCCAGGAGTTTTAAAGTGAGATGAAGTAATGTTCAAGAAAACAACAAAAAAAGCACCATGGAATAATAAGCTGAATAACTATTGGATCAATAAACAATTAAGCAATTTGCCAAAGCTATTCAAATGATGTTTTAAAACAAAAAGACAAAGAGTCTATGTTAAAGACAATTCTTAAAAGATACTTGATGTGCCAAGCAAAAGCAAGCACATTGGTGATATTGATTTAGGTGTCTTAATTGTGTAGTTACCTCAACAGACAGCTGGTAGGGAGGGGAGAGGGGGGAAAGAAAGAGAAAAAAAAAAAAAAAAGAAGAAGAAGAAAAGGGAAAGGAAAAAAGGGAAGGAACCTATAATTGAATTATTCCTTTCTTTGTTCCACAAGAAATCTGACTACATTTCACCTTACTGAATTTTTGGTTAATAATCAGTTATCAGTACAGGAATAGTAACACAGGAACCTGCTACAGGAACCTTAAATTTTGGCAAAGATCAGCTGCTGAAAACCTTTCCTCAAACAAGTAATTTTTATTCATCAGAGATATTTCTAATTCAGTAGGAGTCATGCCTTCCTACGCAAACTCATGGAAGTTGACAATGTGAGAAATTGAGACATAGCCAAGCCCTTTGGTTGTGCTAGGAGACTCCTGGGGCAGGACGGTCACAGTAAATTGTCCTTAGCTGTGATTTTCACTTCCTTGCCTGAGGGTCTGAATCTATTGACCTCTGAGTCACATTTTTAAGCCCGTGTGCTCTCTGAAGCACTCTGCTTGTCTGCATATGAGAGAGGGGTTGAATATCTTCATAAGGAGAGGATAGGTTGAAAGGAGACAATTAGATTTTCAAGAAGGTACAACCCTTCCAAAAGCAGTGCCAGTTGCTGACTTCATGCCTTCCCATACACGTTTGCAATGTCTACGTAAGCAAATTCAACATATGAGAAGCAAAGCATGTACTGTCAGTGTCATGGCTGAATATATCCCACAAAATTTAAGGTTAGCTGCATCAGTTTAAGACAGCCAAAACTGATTAAATCACTTGTAGATATTGTACTCAGCAATTAGCTATCTCAACACTGAATTACTCCCATCTTTTCAGTAAGACAAAGAAAAGATACCAATTTCCTGAGTTCAGTGTAAAAAACAAAATCATTAAGTCATTATGGGGCATTACAGAAACCTTTGATCCAGAAGTGGAAAGTTGTTCATCTACTAAGTGCATAACAAATTGACATATAAAGCAAACAGGAGTCTTCAAAGTTGTAAATTATGATAAAAATTGCTTTTTATTTTTATGTTTTTGCACTACTGTAATATGGACAAATTTTGTAAAATTTCAGTGCTTAGGGAAAAGAGTTTGGGTACATGTTTGAAAGTAATTACTCTTAAGAGTTGACAAATTTGCAATCCTGCTAAACTTTCAGAAATGAATAATTTTTTGTTTGTATATTCAATTCAATTTAGGCCTCAGGCAAAGTAAGTGAGAAGGAAAAATATCACTAAAAGTCTGAATGTAAAATAGTTACAGTATCAGTAAATCACTGGCAGATCAGGAAAAAAATCTTTCTTACAAATGGAAAAAGAAATTTTTTGACCTTTGTATCTAGAATTGTTTCACGAAGTGAATGTTTAAGGATAAAAGATGCACATTTCTTTGTTATTCTCCCTTATTAACCACTGTGTGTGTTATGTGAGACTGATTGCAGTAAAATAACTCGTACAATATAACTTTTATTAAAGGAACTTTCATGCAACTGTGAAATAATTTCACAAGACCTCTTCTAAATCTTATTCCCATTTCTTAAATCACATTAAAGTTTTGATTTTGGTTTCTAAACACATAAAATTTGTTTTAGCTGCATCAAAATTGGAAGGCTCTGTCCTTCAATACACAAATGGAGTAAAAAGAGTTTGTGTTTTTTTTTTTTTTCACAGAATAAGTTAGATGCCACAAAAAGACAGAAGTCAAGAAATCTCTAGTGATGATCATTGAAGTACACAAGACTGTCCCTTCTACTATATTTAAATGCAGAATTCTCTTAATACCACTTGCCTTTTAAAAAGAGTCCTTTGAAATGAAGAGAAGGAAAGATCTGATACAAGATTTGCTATTTTTTCTTCCTTTTCAGGGGTGGGTTTTTTTTTAGTTACTTGTTTTGAGAAAGTTTTTAGTTCTAAACTTTTCTCAAATAAGTATTTTTTTCTCCTCGTGCCATACAGTCACTGTTACAATTCTTCTGAGATCCACATGACTACTAACGTGTGGATATTTCTATCACCCCTCCTACACAAAGAGATTTATGGAAGCAGGTGCTTTGCTAAATATATACTTAAATATATATTTATTTCTCTGCTATTTTTCTATAATGCAACCACCTGTGCAAAGAATTATCATATTAAACACGTCATAAATCCAAATTTACTCCAAACCTTCAAGGACAGTCTACAGTCTTAACTTGTATGAACATAAAATTTTAGTAGCAGATGTAATTCAACACAAACCGGTGAAATTAATGACAACTCTAGTAATACATTTTTTCTTCAATATAGAATTCCCTACGTTTCAGTGTGGCATCATTATATTCCAAAGATCCACCTGCATGGAACAGAAGGCAAGAACAGCACCATATCTTACAAGTTTTTTAACTTTTAATTTAAAAGAGCTATGGAAATGCTCATAAAAGGCAACTGCTGGCTCTTCAACAGCCCTCAAAACCTCCCCTAATTGCCAGGTTCACCCAAAAATTTGATATGGACTATTTCTATAGAAGTTTTTCACAAGAAAAAGATCCTCTGAACTTTGGAGCCCTTGGAAGTGGATGAGTTATTGACAGATAATATAAAAACAAAAACAAACAAACAAACAAACACCTCTAGTCAGGAAATGAGGAACAGCCCAACCATAGTTTTCTTAGTATACAAACTGAATACATATTGGCCCCAGCAGTCTTTTAGCCGGTTCCATATTAAGTGTATGGTTTGAGAAGAACCTTTCAGAAGGGAGTTTAGGGAGAAAAAGAAACATCTCAGATTTTTGCTAGACTTATTCTTGTTCTTCCAACTCTCAGACAGTTAATTATTGTAATAAAGTACTGGCACAATTATGCCAAAATTCAGCTAAATTGAAATAATTTATTATACAGTTTAAAATCAAATAAATAAATATTGCATAAACCAACAGCAAGAAAATGAATTTTATGTAAGAAAAGAGTGCCTCATGAAATTACAAAATCCTGGAGGAGCAGAGAGTACAAATTAAAACCTTATAAGAAGATTTTGTAATTTTGATTTTAAAGGTCAATTTTATAGTATTTAATAGTAGGGAAAGTACTGGCTTTTGTGAGAGTAGTAAGAGACAAGCAACCACTTTTCCAGAAAATCCATGATCGCACTATATGCATGCAGAAAAACGAGTGGAGACTGAAGTCTGAATTTTCAAAATGCTAATTAAAACACTGATAACCCCTGCGGACCTTTGCACATTGTTACTGGTGATGTATCACAGAATGATATAAGAATTCCTATCTGGATTCACGTACAGAAGCCTCAGCTAGAAAGCAGCTCTGAACCCATACATTTTGTCTGTCTTTGATTTTGGCTTAAACAAATGGACTTCTTTGGGTTGGAGGCTTGTGTTATTGAAGGATCAGTATTTTAGACCCAAAGCTTGCAAATCTTTTCAATCTTCTTCAGCTTGTCATGGGAACTATGAAGGAGGTAGAAGTTCACTTGCAGCAATAACCTAATCGATGGGTTAATGAATGAACAGACAAATACATGTGATGAGTACTTGTTCACCCCCAGCACAGTCTCCAAAATAAATCTCCATAAAACATCTCAGATTTGACAAATTAAGAAATATCAAAAGATATACTTATTTCCAATCTAAACAGATAGAGGTCTGAAGTACTGAGCTTAAGTCAGGCTACTGCAGAGAAGCTCTTCACTCAAAAAGTTCGTGGGCCTTTTCTAGCAACCTGGGTAGAAAGGGAATGACGGAGTGGGCTCTTCTGTACACTGGAAAGTGGACAAGAATGGAAGTTTGGTTATGAATGCTGAGGCTGCTTTCCTTCTATATGCAGAATCATGGGCTGAGGTTACAGGGATCTCAGAAACAGCTAGTCTACCTTCTCAAATACAGCAAACTCAGAAATGCATACTTCGTGTTACAACACTTTTCCACAGACAGTCAGTCTAAGGATATGAAATCCAAGTTTTTTTGAACGGTGAATTATTTTCAGGACTAAATCAATCCTTGTTTTCTAATCTGAATTTATGAGATTAAAGCTTCTAGCTATTGCTTCTTATTATTTTATTTACTATTAGAAAATGTGAACATCTACATCCTTTTTCTTGAGCACTATGTATTTATGTGTCTCTTCTTTCTTTCCAATGTAATTTTCAAAATGTTTACAAACTGAAATGTACAAACTATTCCAATTTTTCTGTTGAAATCATTATTCTGTTTCTCTTATTTGTACAGTGACATAGCACAGCCTTTTTAAACAGAGTCTTGTGGGAGCTCATGTGGAATTGCTTGCCATTTATAATCTCAAATCCTTCTCAGAATTATTTTTACAGATGCATCACCCTCATTCATCTGTAATTTTTATACATAATATCTTGTATCCATATTACTCTGTATAACTGTCACTTATCATGTTGTCAATACTTACTCAATGTTACAAGGAAAAGAAATTCAATCTATGTGATCTAAATCACATCATTTTCAAGACTGTTTACTGATTAATTAATGTTATTAACCAGCAGTCACTAATGGCTCAGAATCAGAAATACAACAGAAGAAGCACATTCAAAAACTTAAGAATGATAATATCTCCCTCAAAACACCTACACATCCCTACACAGTCAACTCCGTGAAATAATATCACTCAGATACTATCATAGGCCATCTGGGTTACAGGCATATCCCCACTTTTGTGTGCCCAGGCTCCCCTCTACTTGCTTACTTCTCCTCTTGAGACACTTGTGGTCCAGCTCTGTGTGGTTCCAAAGCCTCATCCTGCCTCCTGCTACCTACTAATGCACCTGCTAAGCAGAAAATAGTCATGGTTCACACACAGGTTCACAAAGCACGGGTCCCTGCTTGCAGCACCCTGTTCTATCACTCCCAAAGTTCCTTGTAGTATTCAGTGCAGAATCATCTCAAGCAGACATACCTATGGTCACAATGACGTGAAGAAACCCCTAGCAGTGTCAAATCAGTTTTTACTCTGTTCTTCTCACCCACCCATCCACTCACTCTCACATAGTTTACTTCATTTACCTTCACATGCTCATACTAACAGCTGCTCTTATCCAGGTCATTTTGTCAGCTGTGCACCCTACACCTAATGTGTTATTTTCTGTCACTGATGTTGTTATTTTCAGTCAGGAATCTTCCTTCAGTGATCTGTTTAAATCATTGATACAAATATTATAAAGCGTTACAACCCCTATATAATCTATTAAAATGTATTTCCTCACAAAATTTATTTTTGAATATCTGACAAACACTTCCAAACTATTTAGTAGGCATCCTTCTGGCACTTAAAGGGGGCCTACAGGAAAGCCAGAGACTTTTTAGAAAGGCTTGTAGCAATGAGGGGAAGTGGTTTTAAACTGGAAGAGGGTAGATATCAGGAAGACATTCCTTACTGTGAGGACAACAGGACTGTTGATTTTAAAATATGTATCCCTAATAGATGGTTTCCAGTGTCTTTTCACTTGCCTTTTACTTTTCATAATAAGAAGTTTTAGTTATGATTTTTCCAGATACAGAATAGAAGTTTAAATTGAATAATTTTGCTATTTCTGCATCACTACTACCAATATCTCTTCATAGGAAGACTGCAATTAAAGCAGCAATAAGAACAGCATTAGGAGTCCCTCATTTCTGGCCCACCGTCCAAATACATCATTTCTCTCCTACCAGGAATTTTTTTGAGTGCCTTCAGTAAATTATATATTATCCGCTATCTTCGTTTTACAATTTATTATTTATATGGGTTGGGTTTTTTTTTTCTTCCTCCCCCCCCCCCCCCCTTTCCCCAAGTGTATACTAGTTTGCTTTGATTCTTAATTGCTATTTTTTGGCTTAATCGTTCTTTGTATCAAAGACAGATCATAATACACTATGGATTCTTTTCTCTGACAAAACAATGTATTCCAAAAACCTTCAGTTTTTATTCAAAGATATCTTTTTAAATGGTTTCTCCAATTTTCCCATAATTTTCATCAAGTTTACAAGACAAGTCCTTCTGAAGTAGGATTTCTGAGTCTATTTTATCTTTACTTTGCTATAGGAAGCCATCAACTTCCTCTTCCTTGGCAAAAAAAAAAAAAATAATAATCTTATGTAGATTATACATTAAATTAGATGCAATACTGTTTGTGATAGAAAATGATTATCTATTGTTCTGTGCAAATCTTAATACCATTTTGCTACTTCCATATGAGACTTTCATACATAGTCCCAAAGCTGAAATTTCCCATTAAGAAAGACAATTATTTTCTCTACAAGTTATAGAAAGGTACTTAAGGACTAAGTCATCCCCTGCTATGGTTATAAAGCAGTTTTCAGCAGATACCTCCAGGACTTTACCTATGTACATAACTCAGTCTTTAGGACCAGACTACTCAGTGAAATGTACACTACAGAAAGACGAATATCAACAGGAATGATCACTGAGGAGAGGTTTTTCAACCTCTTTCATATCCTAAAGAGAAATCCATTATGGTTTTTAATTTCTTGCACCATATACAGACAAAATTCACACAGGCGTTAAATGCAATAAAACTCTTAGGGAAGAAGTAGAATGTGCACTGCATATGAGCAACCTAAAAGGCTAATGTGTTCATCATCCTTCCCCTATAGTAGTTGTGGCATCAACAACCCTAACAAAAATGAACCTCAGTTCTTTAAGTGATGGCATAAACATAAAAGCTTGCCTCCGGAAAAATAATATATAACCACTTGTAAAAGAACCTGCCTCTCCAATAAAGGCTCACAAATACTGTAGTGGCAGAGAAAATTCATATAAAACCAAACCGCTAAGTTAAAAATCCTTAGCACAACATGCATTCCCTTTGGCAAAGAAGCTCATAGAATTTAATATATTTTTGCACACTTCATTTGAAATCTGCATGCATTGAGGAAGAAAAAGCTGGGGTCCTTTAAGTTAACCCTTTCCTGTCCTTGCAGAGCTTCTTCTGTAGCCTTTAAAAAATGAATCATTTTTTTCCATTTTTATTAAACTTACTATGATACATCACAATATTCTCTTGTTGATGTCAACAGACAATGCACAGAGATTACATCAGCTCCAAATTCTCCTGGTAATAAGCGACTAAGAATTCAGCCCTAAAATATGACATTTTACAGAACTGCTAGTTTTGATAATATAAATTGAGGCTATACTATGTCAGCAACAGTGATTACATTATTTCATTAATCCATCTCATACATGGATTAAAAAACAAATAAATAAATAAAAGCCTTCCTACTTGGAATGTCATCAGGAACTACAAAGGAAATGTGAAACGTTGAGAAATTCAGAAAGAAATGTGAAGCTTATGGAATATGAATTCAAAATGGCGTTCAGATCATCCTTCTATGTCTATGAGTATAAATCTTTGCCCTGGTGTTTGTTTCTGGGACTGAAACCAGGTTTTATACTTGGGTAAAGGAAAAAAAAAAAACCACCATGTAAAGGGAATGAAATTGTTTGCACGGAAGAGTTACTACACAACAGCATGTTGTAGTGTTGCATTGAAATAGAAAAATGGGCATTAGTGAATAGAAATCAAAACATTCCTCTTAATACACTCTCTGAAAGACAAAATTCCCTCTTTATAGAGAAATTATCAGTGTAGCATGTTCCATCTCCTTACTAATTGTTGGTTCAGGAGATTAAAAGGAAATCAAAATACTGGTATATAGCTGATGAAGACCCAATTATGTCAAAACTTTCATCCTAAACTACCTACTACATATTCAATTGAAAACAGCGGAATCTTATAGGCTTCAGTAATTCAATGAGTGGGCAGTTGCACAGTGAATTAGAAGTGACATAATTATTTCCATCCCCATCACACCTGGTCATGCTTTGGGGGTGGATGCTAAGGACACTAAGGGAAACTCCAGATTTAGTGCCTACATAAGGTCTTAGGCAGTCTTTTGCTTAAGATCATGACTGAGGTATAACGATAAGCAGTGTGAGGAAACATGCACTGTTACGACTTACATTACACTCACCCCATTAATGACAGCCTACTTATGTTCTTGATTTTATTTCCTTTCTTATACAAGCAAAGAGATTATTGACATGAAAATAGAGAAAGGTTTGCAAGCAAAATGAAAATGTGCTGGAGATTTAAATAACATTAATACTTTTTAAAAGTTATTGTCATTGGCTTTAGGAATTAAATCTGACCCTTAATGCAATCATTCTTACATGCACAGTGAAGAAAAAGCACTGACTCCTAGGATTCCAGGAAGTCAATTTATATTGTACTGCCTACACAAACATGAAGAGAAACTGCATCCATATTTCTGAAGATTGTTTTACTGAAAAGGAATTGGATGGATTCCACATAGCCAAATAACTGAAAGACACCTCAGACACAAAAAACACCCTGAACTGGGTTTGCAGACAAACACACAATCATTTTATTTATTTTCCTGTGATACTCCTAAGTAGGCTTTGACTACTTGCATGCAAAAGCGTCATGGCTGGAAGTCTGTTTATCTTTGTTTGTTGAGGGTTTTTTGTTTGTTTGTTTGTTTTGGTTTTAATTCTCCTGGTTTTCTTGTCACATTGCACTCCCTCAGTCCTGACATAACAAGTACAAGATCTGCAGCAAATACTATGGGAGACTATTCCATGCTTTGATACTGCCTCCCTCCATTTCACAAGCAACAATGGTATATTTTGTCTCAGCATAGTGAATTCAGAATTTCAAGAGTTCTTAGAGTGGTGCAAATATTTCAAATTACAGAAGCTCTGGTATATATCTGAAATGCCCAATAAATAGATTCAGTCCTAGTAAGTCCATTGTTGTTTTTAATTGTCAGTGACTGCTATACTCCACTTGCCTGCAGCTATCCAATTAACATATCACCACTACACAAAATATTGTAATGTGTTCAATGTCCTAACAACAAGAGCCTCCCACTTCTCTTCCATCCAACAATTTTAACCTAATTGTGTTTTCAATGAATTAGCAAATGACAAGGAATGCATGTAAGTGGACAGACAATGCAGCTTTCACAGTCCTATTTTGATTGTTTTGCAAAGTTGTGCAGAGATACTCCTAGCCATTGAGTAAATAGATTGAGAAACAGAAAGAGAGAAAAGAGAGGGGGATGAAAAGCACAACTCAAGAAGTGGAAAACATATAACTTGTGCCGAGATATTGCTATGGCAACATTTAAACAATGAACAGAAAGCCCTGCAGGATTCTGCTCCCGCTTCCTTGGATACCAAATGTAGATCCTGATTCTCTTTCATTGTGTGCATGCACAAGCGCCTGATTTTTTGCCTTTTCCTCTGACTGCAAACTATCCAGGCCCCATACCAGGAACTGTGCATCAATTCATTTCCATGTATCACAGCATTTCCAACTGAAACACACCATTAGCACACTCATATTGCCTTTTGCATCCCTATTTCCAGCCCCAAGAGAAGAAAAAACTGTGATAGAAAAGCTGAAAACAGGCACCTTGCTTTTCTAAATAGCATCATGAAATAAACCGCTCAAAAAGTCATAAGTTAAGCCTCAATTTCTTCTGCTATTACAGCAAGCAATTACAAGAAGCAGAGGCAAGATACTTTCTATGAATAGCTCTTCAGGACAGCTCCTTACCCATGTTCCTAGAATTAAAAGAACACTGCAAGGCTGCCTTCCAGGTCACCACAACTGCTGCTATTGCTAAATCCTCCTGAACTGAGTTGTCCTGGAGGGTTAGCACTTTATGTTGAAGGAGGCTTGTTTTTATATTACAAATTTCACAAGGCAGGTGGCAAGGGGACAGATGGAGATGCAGAATGTGGGCCAAAAGTCCAGTCAGTTTGACTACTCCAGAAATAATTTAGTGGGTAGTAATTAATTGCATTTCTTCAGAATCATTTCCCTCCCAGACTGCAAGTGGCACTAATTCTAGTACTCATTTATCTCCCCTTGTTCCTGCACAGGCAATCAGAAAGAAAGCGATCTGAAAAAGGCAAACTGAAAGCACAGTGGCACAAGTGAGATAGAGGCTCTTGCATGCTGGTGACGTGCACAGTGCACTCCTTTACTGAATATATTGGCTCTTCATTCTTGACAGTTTGGCTTGTGAATTGTCACCCGCACCATGCTCTCAAAATTTGCTAAAAGCCTGTTTCAGATCCTGTGCAAAATCTTCCCATCTCATATCACCACAGCTAGAACCTTCATGTGGAAAGAGATTCAACTTCTAAGGTCACAGACAAATCATTTTTATACCTATGCGTAGGAAGCTATGACAACGTTTTGGAAATCCCCTTCTTTTCCTCCATTTCCTTACAATTTCTTGTACCCGTTCACATTTAGAGCATTCTTTCTTTGGTCTCAGCTAACATGAATGTTCATTTTTCACTCAGCACTATCAGGCTGAGATACTGCGATACATAATTTGCTGCTCCAGCAAACTGAGCATGCTCCTATTCTTGATTGGTGTGAATCACTCCTGATACGCAAAAAGGCATGGACTACATACAGTATTAACATGTAGTTTGTCAAGAGAACTTGAAGATCTCAAATTGTTTTGGAGAACAATTATAAGTGAAGCAGGAGTCTACAATAAAGCTTTCCCTTCTGCACAGGCTTTGGTTGCCTAAATATATCAGTTAAATATAGTTTCCCTTTACAGCACCAAATTCCAATGCAGTCCAAGGTTACCTCCAAATGGATGGTCCACATTTTGAAGAAGAAACAGCCTCTAGGATCACCACTGCTGAGTGGTACATCTGTACTTCCCTGCACATGCAAGGGAAGTAGCAGAGACAGCCAGTTCTTGACTCTGCCTGACAAGATGTGTTGCTTCTAATTTAGTTGGATGCTTAGCTTGATGCTTTTGGCAGTGTATTTTATGGTCAGTCCTTTGGGCTCCGGATAAGCCAAAGCACAAATGCTTAGAAATGCTATACTCACCCCTATTATGAGACTGAAAGAGTTAAACTATGGGCTGTATCATGTGTCTTTTGGCTACTGTATTAAGTGAATGATTCACTGAAGTGTGAAACTTGCCTATTTAGAAGCAGACAGCATCCATAGCTTTTTAACATTGACAAGATTTGCCTGTTTCAGCCCAAACCAGTGCCTAATTTCCCCAGTGTTTCTTTATCACATCAAGAAAACCCTCCTGTTAGTTATTATAAGAAATGAATGAGGCACCTATGGCAGCATCCTATTGTCAAAAGTCATATTTCCTCTATCAGATTTTCTGTTTATGTGTTCACTTCATAGCAATCCAGGGAAAAGCTTGGAGATGCCTTTTCCTTAGCCAGCTTCTTTTCCCTTCAGTAATTACTGAGCAGCAGCTTAACATAAATTTAGCTGCTGTATTACAGCAACTGCTGGTCTAAGTGTAGTCCACAATAGGGCACAGGCTTATAATGATACATGAAGGAATGAAGAACAGAGTTTTGTGCTTATTTTCAGATGCTGACAAACTTATTATCCATTTAGTATCCCACCAGGAAACGTGCCCAGAGAAATAAATGGGGCCAAAGTACTTCATACTAAACTGATTTAGCTGTACTGAGAAGAATGAGAGAAATTAGAAACTGGAAGGAACAATTTTTGCTGTGCCTGTTTCCTTCTTTTTCTAAATACAAAAGCACAAAGGATCTGATTCATTCATATGGCTGAACAAATATTCCAAGATTTCCTTAGGAGCAGAACTGGACCCTAAATCTTAATCCTTTACAAGTATCTAACACTTCAGAGGCTTGACCTCCAAACAGAAGTGCATGGGCACATTGAGAAGCAGGTTTCATTTCCATTACATTAAAAAATTCAAGACATCTACATGAAGCAACAGCGGTGACATGCATGAATGCAGAACTGCAAAGAAAAAAAATAATGAATTTATTAACACTTTTATCCAGGGAAGCTGAAGCTCTGGATTGTGTTGCTCCACATAGAAAGCCAGAGAAGAAGGAAATGCTGCCAGACCAAAAAAAAAAAAAGGTAAAAATCATGATCCATCTTTACCAGCACCTCACCCATCCTTCCTTCTTCCCCCCTCCTCCAGAATACTGCAGTAGAGAAAAGTAAAATTAGTTGCAAAGCTAGTTCTTTACCTTGCCTGAGAGAAACATCCATGTGACTTTAGTGGTTCATTTAACTATGTGCTTTTCTCTCTCCTTCTATACCAATTTTGGCCTAATATTTTCATTTCAAGGCTCTGCTTATGAAGGAGAATGGTGGAGGTAAGGAAGAAAAGAAAGGTATAAGGAGAAAAACTTCCTATCTACAAGGTATACAGTCATGCCGGAAGAGTGGACAGAAGTAGCCTGGTCCTCCACAGGAAAACAGGACCTTTATTTCAAATTACACGTTATCCTGACTTCCTTCCACACCCCCACATCAGATTTCTTAAGAAAGGGAGAGACATTTACTGGAATGTTACACATCATTGCTAATTTGTTAACACCACCATCTACAAGCCACTTTCTATTATTTTCATTATCAACATAATAACAAAAATCTCCTAACACAACTGTATCCTCTCACTCTACATCAAAGTAAATCTTTTTCAACTGTCAGGAAAGTCCTAGGGGAGACTGAAGGATTCACCACAAAATTGCAAAGAATTTCCTAGGAGATCTGGAGGGCATGAGTGGCTAGTACAGCCATTCTCTAAACTCCCCTTCAACAGAAGAATGCCCTCTCTCTGCCTGTTACTATTTGTTCTCAGCAATGGAGTGTAAAATATTCCATTTCCCTCAGAGCTGCCTCCTCAAAAAACATTACCACTCCCTATACCACCCCTTGCCCTATACACCCCTGCTCCTGCCAAAAGCCATACTTCACCTCCTTGCTTGATTATAAAATTTTCCTGTTAATACACCATATTGATCTGCAATGTCAGACTGGATGCCAGGACTGAAATCAGAGTTTATTTTAAACATTTACTAAACAAGTAAATAAATAAATAAACAAACCTCCTCTGTACATCCAATTATGTGCAACTTGCATCTGTTTTTTTACAGGTTGGACAACCAGGCAGCACTCACCACTCACTGCAGGGGCTTTCTCAAAAGATTCCTTTGCTAGTGAACATTTACAAATGCCATAAAGCCACACCGGCATGTATCTGCAACACACTGCCAAGGCTGGAGTTTTATGAACAGGAATATTTGAGCTACTGTGAGATTTCAGTTGTGCTCTCATTCTTCCTTTTCTCCCTTCCCAATGCCAGTTCCCCCCCCATCCCTCTCCCCTGCCTTTACCAAAATTCAATTGGATTCTTTACTCAGGTTGGGGAAGAGAGCAAAGAAAGACGTAGAAGAGGAAACGGGGCATGGTTGTTTTATTTATTTTTTTATCTGCAAGAAATAATAAAATAATAATAAAATGTAAAGGGTACTTACTATATCCTCAAAGACTATCCAGCTGGAAATCCGAGTGGTTATGAAAAAACAGGGTGGGGGAGGGGTTATGAAAACTACTTCATTTCAGCAACCAAACCAAAATTAAAAACAAGACAGGAAACAAAAATAAAAGATATCCAACTGCAATTTCCAAGCAATTTCAGTCCATGCAGGTACCAATCCAACCCAACACTGCTGAACTCTCTCTCTCCAGCAATTTTGCTTTTTTCTTCTTCTCTGTCCTTTATTTTCTCTGTTGTGTTCAACTTTTCTGTTTAAAATTGCTGTAGTGGTAACAATGATGTTTGCTCCACTAAAGAAAAGGGGTTTAAAACACCACGGAAAAAAAAGAAAAATTATTGCAGAGGATGAATGGTCTTTCTCCTTTCCGAAACTTTTCATTCCACAGTGGATCCTTTGCCTACTTCCCTTTTTCTGAGGTTTTCTGCCACTCTAGCTTCACTGCTCTCCATTGCTCGCTATTTGTTTTTTCCTCTGGAGAGCAGAAAGAGCTGTATTTCTGTTTAAGCAGCCCTCCATCTATATTATTTTCATGCAATTTTATCGTGATTATTAAGATCCAGGTCTTGCCAGGCAATTTTCTTCTTCCCTCTTCTTTGCTGCACTATCAATTATCCAATCTGTGTGTCTCCACATTAGAATGGGGATTCCCATTCTTCTTTTTCCCTATCCCCCACACTCCTTTAGGATAGAATCTCCATTTGCAATTAAATTTTTATTTGTATCTATCAATACAATAACTTTTAGTGTCTCTCCCTTCTCTCCAAAGATCTGATTAGATTTCCAATCACAACCCAGTGCGCAATTGGATTTTTGATTTCAGCAAGAAGCCAGCAATCCACAGCATCAGCACTCTCTTCCTCGCTTCAAACTCCACATTATATCCTTTTGCCTTCCCTCCAACTCCTTTGCATTTTCATAATCTCACATTAAATGGAATGAAGGAGGGAGGGAATAGAGAAAGATTCAAGGTTCCCACCAGCTGTCAAGAATAAATCCATCCCCTTGTTATTTTTTAAACACTCAGGATGGGTGTTTTTAACGCCCACTCTCCCCCTTTGCTCCCCACACTTCTCAAAATCTTTCTGATGTTAAAACTCCCCCGATGGGGCACAAAAGAAGCCTGGGGAGGCGTGATTTGTCTTCTTAGCCCTGTTTCGAAAGCACTGGTTTCCCTCTGGTTTTCATTTCAGCTTTCTCTCCATCTTTTGTCCAGCAGCTATAAAGATCCAGCAGCACCAAGATGGATAAACTTCTGTTTCTTCTTCGAGCAGAGAGAGAAAGAGAGAAGGAGAAGGATAAAAGCTCTCCAGCCTCTGCCTCCCTTTTCTTCTCGTTCTGTTTCAATGCAGCTCCGATCACATTTGCAATCTCTGCCTGATGTATTTCAGATCTACAAGTTGGATTTCCCTTTTGCACAGCAGTGAGTTAGAATCCCATCGTCTTCCACATGCCAGTTATCTTCCCCCTTTTCTTCCTTCCTCTCTCCCTTCCAAGATGACACATCCCCGGGAGCACAGCCTCTCCTCTCAGTTTTTAGTTTCATGCCTGAAACGCATAGCTTTCTGCACAGCCAAAATCCTTTCTCCCTCCCATTAGCTTCAGCTTGAATTCTTGTGTGTGCACGTACGTACGCATCTATGTATATATCCAGTTCCAGGCAGCTCCTGTTGTTGCTGCTGGGAGTAGATCCGCTTTTCTGTCGCTCTGGCTTTGTCTGACTCCCCACCTTTCAGAGGCACACTAGGATTTGCAAATGTCCCGGGGCCAGTCTTCCTCGCTATACTCCTCCTTCACCCCTTCCGTTCTCTTTCTTTTTTTTTTTTCCTCCCCCTTCCCCTTCTTTTCTCTGCTTGTGATCAGTAAAATACAATTACCCAATTACCTCCCATCATCTTAGCACTGATTGGTCAATTGCATTAACACTTGATGTCAGGGAAAGGGTATTGGAACTGTTCTGACGTGGCACTGCTGCCACCTGGTTGACAGTGTGGGAACAAGCTCCGAGTTACCTTAAGAAACCTCCAAGTCAGAAAGCAGTAATTGAAAAGCAAGGGATCGTCTTAAGGAACGGAATGGCAAAACTCATTTTCTTAAAAGCCTGTCTGATTCTGACAGATCAACCACTATTCACAGGTACCAGCCTAGCCACAGAGATAGAGGAATGACAGTGAAATAAAATACAGTTTTGCAAAAAAAGAAAAAAAATTAACAGTGGAAATCACTTGTCTATAGAGACAATCAGCCTTCTAATTACATAAATAAATATTTAAAACTTGTACATAAAACTTTGTACAAAAAAGTTACTTAAAACTCCATTTTGGCAGATGCTCCTCGCCAAAAGCCCTACAAAGTGCCTTAAGGTTTTAGTGGGTCCAACTGCTCCAGCTAGTTGCTGTCACAGGGACACAACAGCACAATACCCAGCAAATCTGCTGCAGGTTGTTTACCATGACTTCTGAACAAGGTTTCTGAGTTTTCAAAACTAAGTCATTAATCTGGGCTCCTAAGTGTTGAGATGTTTGCTGTCATTTAACTAAGATATGCTTGAAGTACTTAAGTATGTTTACATAAAGTGCTTGGAATTCAGCTTATGCCTTATATTTACAGGCATCTAAATTCTAAATAATTTTTACAGAAAAATTTGCATGCATAAAGTTGGACGTGCTACCCTCTGCAGGATCAAAGGAAACAGAATATGGATGATGTATGTGCCAGCATTTCTCTCAAAATTAGAAAGAAATTATTTATAGATCAAACTCCTCCACACAACCCCCAAAAAAGAATTAGTCAGGCGCTTTCATGGTAATTATAGCAAACTTCATATATTAAGCAGTAACTCAGAGTTATTCCATGCACATAATGATACAGCTAACTTTCTGAATCCTCTCTCATGAAGTCAAATTATGTTTGATATCCTTACTCATTCTGCAATCTATGGTGTGAAACTGGCATACTTGAAAATAAAAGAAAAAGTTTTAACTTATATGTCATATCATAAAGTTTCTGTAGAATTAAAAAAACCCATAAACTACTTGAGTTCAGTAAATAACACTTACTGAATCATTAACATTGACTTTCAGATTTATTCTACTGACTCAGAGGGCTTTCTGGTGAGAAAGTTCTATGATATGAGGAAATGAAACAAAGTCTAACTACTGCAATATCATTTAGCATCTGATGTTACCATCACTGACATCAATAGTAACAACAAATTCCCTACCATGAGTGAAAGGCTGTGTAGCTATAATAAATAGTCCAAATAAAATCATCTTTCAAGTGCACTGAATAAAGACTTTGGGAATTTTGGAGAAGGCTATAAGCGTGATATGAGATAAAGTTGCTGACAACCAAAAATCTTTTTTCTCAGATGTTAAGCTTATTTCATTCCTATCTGATTCATTGATGCTGATGATGTAAGTTAGGGCCTACGATGTTTTTATGACTCTTTTTCTTTTGAGTGTTTTAAATCGGGGGGGGGGGGGGAAGGAGGTAAAAAAGAAAAAAAAAAAGAATATTCCCTGAATGATAAAATCATCACAGCCTAACATAAGGCACTTTTTAAAGAAAAAGTGGAACAAACAACTTCCTGGTAATATTAGAGAACTTGTGAGTAAATACAAAGGTTGCTATACCTAAATTTAGATATACATATATATGTACCAGAAGACACACAGCTTTTAAGGATCTAATCAGAATTTAAGACGCAAGCACCTACAAATCTACAGCATCTCTGTGGATACAAACTACTGTATTCACAAAAAGCTACAAAGTATTTCATTTCTGTCAGAAATAAGCATATTCTGCATTTTGATACCATTCAAATTGCCAGTAGTTAAGTAATATACATGAAGATATTCTTGCATTGACAGGACTAAACACAAAATTAATATCGACTGCAACATGCTGTAGGCAATGATACAATCTTCTATCCTCAAGTTTGTTATTTTTAATATCCCAGCTATGCTTTTATCACCTAATCAGCATAGAAAACAGAGTGATCACATTCTCACAACATACTTTTAACATTCGATTAAAGCAATCTTATTTGGGACATCATGAGATGACACTGTATGTTGTATGCAAAGGTGCATGATATTTACTAAGCAAAATCCAAAATATGCTTATCTGTTTCTCAAGCACAAATGCCAGCTACACATCAAATCTATTCAAAGCAGATATGTAAGTGTTATCACAATACATCTTCACTAATGAGATATTAAAAAGGTATCACTGGGTATGGACTAAGTTGTTTGACTTTATATAGTACATTGCACATTAATGCCTTCAAATGGTATTATTTGTACATTGCTTTCAATCTTCTATTTTGAAGGCTTTCCGAGTAACAAAAATAATTCCATACATATCTGTTCAGAAACCTCATTTGAGAATGTGCTGATATTCAAGAACAACGAACTCTGGAAATCTTTGGACAACACACGTGACACAATATTTCTAAATAATGCCAGGGTGAGAAAAAGGAAATATCTTGGGGGCTTCTGTTCTGTTCCTAAACTGAGTAGTTGCTATTTTTCATGCTCTTTCCCCACTACTGGCCACATTTAAATGAAGGTGAGCGTTAAGAAAAGCAGCTGTTATCTTGTCTTCCTCAGCCTGGAAAGAGCCCTGGACACTATGGTACAAAATTCCAGTCACACAGTGGAGGTAACTAGGTTCTGGCTCTCTTTCTGGATCAAGACCATCATGAATCAAAAACAAACAGTGAAAGAGTGAAAAAAAATAAGCACAGATTAGCAAGGAAACTTCGGTTGGAGTATGTTTCTCTGATACTTAGTATGGTGTGAAATCTCAGATGTGTGTACTGGCAGATGTTCACACAATGAACATGGACAATGACCAACTATCATAACAATTCCTTATTGATAAGTGATAAGAGTTGAAGAACAAAACTTCTGACTGTGATTAGCACTGAAAGTAATTAATGCAAAAGACTGGATACAGAATTGTCAGTTATTTGGTGAATGAGAAACATGACTAAAGTCTAAGAAAAGTGAAATCTAGTTTTCAAATAAAGAAGAAAAACCTTAAAACTGAATAAGAACAAAGTTCAAGGAAAAGTGTGAAATCAGACCACTATGCTTATATAAAGAGAAAAGCAGTTCCCAGGTTCTTCCAAGCCAATCACAATTCTGCCTTCATTTAAATAAATATGAAAAAATCATAAATGAGGCTGTAGAACATACTATTCTTTCTATTTTATTAAATATTGGTAACAAAAATCTACTTTGGAATCATGTGGAATCAGAGCTTCAATTATCTTTTAGCCTATTGCTTATAAAGAAAAACAAAAAAATGCTGACAAATATACTTTTATCTGTGGAGATCTATAGTATAGTTCACTAATTAATTAACGGATTCAATAGATGCTAAAAACCTCATAAATAATGTCACAGGGAGGATGTGATTTTTGTAATATAATTTAAGCTCACAGTACATATTTACATGTGTATGAAGATTTTATTGATAATTGTTCAATTGTTTTCATATAGAAAAAATGAAAATAAAATCATGAAAATTAGCAGCTGAGTATAGTGCTGTCTCATGTATTAATCTTCACTTATATTTGATCTGACGTTTGCAGTTCTAGTTTTAAGTTTTAGTTGATAGGTAATTTCTACTTGGTCATAGAGTCAAAAAAAAAATAGATTTATCCTCCATTCAGGAAGATCTGGGTAGAACCACAACATGTGCTTTTAGCACACAGAAAGTTCAACTGATTGTTCAATAAGCCCATCTCTTCATAATATCATAGTATCTATTATTTCTGGTAAAGACAGAACTGAATGTTGTTTTCTGTTGTGTAAATTTGAAAGAAATTGTTAATCGTCCAATTGGCTTAACAGAACAAGCTTCTGTAATTACTTCTACTGAAGAAACTCAGTTAGGAACATCTTCGATGTTAACAACTCATCACTAAAAGGCAACATGCTACATAGAAAGACTTTCTAGATTTTGTTTTATGCTTTATTGTCAGTGTTTCCATTACAGCAGAGTCAACCAATTCACCAAGCTAAGCATGAGTGAGCAGCAAGTCATTGCTGCAGAGAAGGCTAATGGTATCCTGAGCTGTATTAGGCAAAGTGCTACCAGCAGGTTTCCCTCTACTCTGCATTGATGAGTCCACATCTGGAGTACTGTGTCCAGTTTTGGGCTGCCCAGTGCAAGAGAGTAGCAAAGGGCCACAAAGATGGAAAGAATAGAGAATGTCTTCTATGAGGAAAGGCTGAGAGATCTGGCGAAGAGAAGGCTCAGAGGAAATCTCAAAGTATACCTATAGGGAGAGTGCAAAGAGGACTGAGCCAGTCTCTTTTGTGGCTCTAGGGCCCAATGATAGGACAAGTAGTAATAGGTACAATCTGAAACACAGATTTTGTCTGATCATTAGGAAACACACTTCCTTCTAACTGTCAGCCCTGACGATCCTGACATTTTCCTATAGCTTTAATTCCAGGCACAGAATTCAATTACAGACAAACTACTTCCTCACCAGGACAAAGTGCCACTGACATTAAACTGTAAATTCACAGGGAAGGATAACCTGTTTGATTTCAATTATAAATGCAACTGTAAATGACAATAGAGCGTGGTCTTTCATTTTATTGTCAAGCCCCATCTAATACTTCAATTTTGCCAATAAAATGAAAAACAATAACTTACTGTTACTTTAAGTCTTTAAAATTTAAGAATATAGACAACTAGACATGGACACAAATTATACTAATCCTAGAGTGATGCATCTGTACATCATAAGAGCAATTTTTTCTTCAGTGAATTTTAAATACCAAGATTATGATATTCTGATATCAAGATAGATGCATCAGACATCTTAATTTCTTCTACTGTGGTGTTACCGTGACTGAAAAACACAATTTGCATTTATTGAAAATAAAATCTTTACTATATATGCCTCAAAAACATAATGAATAAAATCATAGCAGCAAAATTGCACTGCAATTTGTTTAGCATAAACTCAAAGTGAAATTTTAGTTTGGGGAAAAGAGCTTCAGAAAAGACCTCCCAGACAAGGAAAATTTAACATAGCAGATCTCTAAATTTTCACTGCAAAAAAAAAACGGTAATGACATGCTTTAACCATGCAAGATCCTAAAGCAAGTTTAATTATAGCTTTTGAAAAAAATGGTAAAAGAAGAAATGGTTTGTGCAATGACATCATTGATAGATAACACTGTCAAAATGAAAGAGGAAAAAACAGTTCACAGTACAAATAACTGTTACTAATAATTACTGTAGTAAATAAGATAACTCTTCTTCTAACGTCTATTTTCAAGTACTTATAACTTTCTGAATAAATTTCTTCCAATTAGATATCTTCAGTTTCCTCTACACATTAAATCTGGATGTAATTTGTAAATGTAAGACAAATTAGCACTTAATTCTCAAATTACAGTTTAACTCTGCTACACTTTTCTTATATTGTATTTTCCACTTAACTCTACCATGTAAATCATACTGTACATAATAACCTATTTTCTTACCATCAATCCTTCGAGTACTGTGGACACTGGTGAGAATATCAAAAACCACATAGACAGGATCCACAGGTTTTATATTTCCAGAGTACTTGCATGCTCTCAAGATAGATTATACCATGTCTTGTACACCTGTCACTCTACCTGTAAAATAGAAATTATATTTACTGAATGTGTTAAAAGGACTCAGAACATGAAGAGTTCTACAGCCTGAGTGCATTGTATAGGACACCAAATCAACATATGATATGCACCATAACCTGCAAAGCAAATTGGAAAAAAAACGTAGCAGACGGGAAACAAACAAGAAAAACCCCACTAAAATTAATTATCATTTTTTTTTTTTAGTATCTGAGCAATCCATAGCTGATACTAAATAATTTAAGATTCCTGAAGGTAGTATGATATAAACGTACTTTGACAGACATGGACTCTAATCAGATGAATTAAAAAGTGAGAGAACAATTTAGAATCTAGCAATGAACGAAGGCAGTAAGCACCATATTTACACTCATAAGTGCTCTGAAATATGGTATAAGTTGGTAAAAAAAAAAAAAACACAAAACTTTCACCTGGATTTTCCAAATTTTATCATGCAGTCTTCTTCTCTCACTTTTATCTCCACAGTCCCATTAATTCCCATGGAAGTTGTATGATGTTTTAAAGAGCGTATGAAACCTGAAATACCTAATTATCTTTCAGCATCAGTGTAAATAAGTGGATTAAAAAAAATCACAGAATCATAGAATGGCTTAGGTTGGTAAAGACTTTGAAAATCATCTAGTTTGGAATTTACCTGATTACTGCTACACTAGAACAGACCAATGGTCTTTCTAGTCCATTGCAGCATCAATTCCATAAAGAATGTGTACTCCATAGTAATTAGTTCCACAATATTCACTTCATTAAAAAGTGAAAGAGTAAAAGAATAGATTTGCACTCAAGTACTGAAAAAGTTACAAGGGGAATATTTAAACACATTATGGAGTCAGTAAGAGAAAATAGGTTTACTACACATCTTTGTTCCCCTTAGGATACGATTCCACAAGAAATTCTAAAGAAAGTTGTGTAGAAAACATTTCTAATGATTTATTGAATGTATGATAGAAATATTCATAAGAATTTAAGAAACTCTGTCATGACTGGTGAAAATGGTTAATAGAATAATGATTATTTGAAGTGTATATTTAATATTTTTTTTTAAATGTTAGTGATACTTCAGACTCAGTTTTCCTATAATCTCTCCAATATTCCTCCCCAGGTGGTGGAATTTTAAACTGAAACCTACCTTACTAAATCAAATCTGATCTTCAAGATCTATGGAGGAGTGCCTTTTAAAGGGGATTTCTGGTGATGAAGAAGGTAAAAAAAACCTGCAAGAAATGAAACATTACTTTAAGGAGCTGTACAGAGTTACTGTAGGATTGTTTGGAAAAATAAAAAAAATAATAGTGATGTGAAGAGTTTGATTTTGTTGATTGTCTATCACAATAGTTTTCTTTCTTTCCCCTACATTTCTCCCTGCATTTCCTAACAATATTACCTGCTTTAAACTCCTTTGTATATATGTAAGTGTAAATTATCTCCAACATTATGAAAAAACCCACAAACTGTTATTTAAGGTAGTAGAAATGCTAATAGTGCCAAAGTTTTTGGCTCTGGGCAATAACTATGGGTAATAACAAGAAAATTGGGACACCAGGAGGAAGTTTTCAAATTTTACAAAAATTATATACAAATACATTCAGTGAAAATTGGGAGGAAAGGGGACAGGGTCTTTTGTTAAAAGTATTTCAAGTGGAACTTATTCTCAAAAGCTCACTCTGTTAATCCAGCTCCATTTGAAATGGGCTCTCCTAAGAGGAGCAAGCTAAAATTAAATTTTGGACGAGCCATTCAGTAATTCTGTGTGAAAAGCACATTCACAAAAGCAAGACTTAACCATCTGTGGTTCTAAAGTACATAAAGCTCGCTTAACTAGAATTCCTATTCTAGAAATATGGAAGAGATATTTAGGTCCTAAGTACAAACGTAATGCAAATACTACCAAAAAGAAGGGTATAAAGTTGTTTCAATTTTGTATTAAAAACTTTTCCCAGAAATGGCCTGAGATTAACATTAAAATTAATAATTTTAAAACAAAAACACTGCTAACATCAAACAACCCCTAATTTGATGTTTTGTAGAAACAAAGGTTTTTTTCTTGTTTTCTTTTTTATTTTATATTTTGTCCCCTCCCTCCTTAAGTTACATCACTTATAGGAAAAATAAATAAATAAAAAGAAACACAAGTAGCAATAAATAACTGGTTCCAAAGTGATTATTTTTACATAAGTATTTTTCCTTAGCATTCAATTAAGAATTAAAATAGTTATTAAACAACATGGTAAGACTTAAACGTTGTTATTTTCAACCTTGTTTAGTATTGATTTGTTTTTTAATAGTCCCAAACGCTACAGGAATGGATATTTTCATAAAAGAGCTTCCCAAACATCTGTGACATTTATAATCAATGAATATACAGATGTTATAATTGTGAAATAAACAGGAGAGTTTAGCTAAACAGATTATAATAACACAAAACAAACAAACAAGAAGATAGAACGCTTACCCACATCCCGGACTCACTGCAAAACTCCAGAGGAGGGATCTCCAGAAGAGATCCTTTCCCACTGGTAGTCAGCTCTTAAATGGGTCTAGGTGAGGTGAAGCCAGGCTCCACCCCTTCCGGCAGCACAGGTGAATTGCCTTCACCTGTGCTCCTATGGCTGATTCATTGCTTGCCTCAGGTGATCAATCAGAGGTTCAGGCCGTGACTCAGCAGTTCCCATACAGATGTTTAAAATACAGACATCATTTCTAATTTATTTATTCTAAAATAACATTACCTCTGGTTATCACAATGTACTTATTAAATCTGTAAATGAATATACTACAATGAGAAGTAGATGCAGACTGGTCTGTGACTATTTTAGCTTAAAGGTTATCTAGTTTATAGGCAGGATGTCATGTTTCCTGTTAAATTAATGATTTACAGAAAATAACTTGAGCTTGCTGAAATTAGCTCATTTGCTAAAGTATAGGTCCAAAGACACCAAAACATCACAAAATCTGACTGTTCTACAAACAAAGCCACTAGGACAGATTTTAACTGGCATTCAGTTGCTGAAATAAGTGGATTGGAACATTTTGGGATTTACAGAGTTTGTCTAAGTGCATTAGTCACCTAATTCCATATGTCTTCATCTTTAAAAGCCTTTCAAGCAAGAGCACCATTTATTTGTTTGCTAATATATGAGAAAACAACACATCCTAAATGTGTAAAGTCCATGTGTAATTTACAAAACTAAGGAATATTTCAGGTAGTCAGCACCATTCATTTCAACTTAATTACACCAAGTTATTTGTGGCTATTCCATTTTCAGAAAGTCTTAATTTTTATTCCTTACTTTCAACAGAAGAAAAACAGCGTCTTGTCATGATGGTATTAGGTGGGAGGCTGAGTATGGCAGAATGAGTCAGTTATTAAACCTGCTGGTCAGTAAAGAAAACCCCAAATCCTGTAACTTAGGTTATTACATTATTAAATTATTCTGTGCAGACAAAAAATACATTAGATAATATACTCACAGCTTCAAATTTATTTACAGAATATAATATTAAGATACAGAGAATATCTGAGATATAAACCTTACTGCAGAAAACTTGAAATACTGGCATCTTATATATTCCACCTTTAACAAGCTGACTGATGCTTGCTCTGGGCTAGTTCTGTATTTCACTCGTGCATACCTTTGGGATTTGATTCTCTAAGACATTTAAATGAGATTTCTATAGAGCAATCGTACTAATGAAGACCTGTATTCCAAGCTCTAGAATGGCAAGGATTTCTGCTTTTGTTAAATGAGAGCAAGTATATACACTGAAGCCCTTTGTCACACAACAGTGTGGGAGTAGAAGAGTCTGTTAGGTAAGGTGCTAGGAGTGAGAGGGAAGTAAGTACTGACTACTTGCAGCTGTAACACATTATTATTCATTGCATGGTGTGTCACTCTGACTGTCATAATGCACAGCAAAAAACATATACTGAGAACAGTACCGAGAGGGATAGCAGAGACACAGGTCATTTTGGGGAAATACTTCTGTCACGATTCAAGCACAGGTTTTTCCTTGTCGCTGAATGGTTCTGGCAACACAAGCTATCAACTGATAACCAACAACAAACAAAATTACAGATCAAGACATACTTGTGAAGGTTTCCTGAGAAGGTGTTAGAATTCAGTGTTTAAAATACTCTGTTAATATTATTAAGCCACATTTGTTAGCATTTGAGAATGTGATCTGAACATATAGGTCCAATGTGTGAACATCTGTATGGGTGTGGGTGTCAGCAAAAGACTATCATACCAAGGAACCTGGATTAATGTTCTAATTTAATCAGAAATTTAATGTTCTAAACAACACAAAATATGTCCCTTCTAGTCTAACCATTTCCTAGTTCAATGAATACTTGGAGAACAGGGAGAGAATATATTAGAATAATGATGCTGATGGCAAAGGTGGTAAGAGAAGGTCAGGATAAATGCCGGAGAGAAAATTAGAAAACATTTGTATACTCTCAATAGCAATAGCTATGTTTGTTGTTGTTGTTTTTTAATATATATTCAGAATTGTTATTCAGTGACTTTCAGGAAAACTTGTTAAGAAAAAATCAACAAGAACAAAAAATTGACACTTTTTAAATGGAAAAAAGAAGTAACTTTAGAGATAAATTATGTTATTTCAGCATGCTGTGTATAACATCTTGGATTAATTCAGAACCAATCCAGATAAAATGGAAGAAAGTGAAATTTAGTTATATGTAATCTTAGAGTATGAATATAAAACTATTAATATATTATTAAAATATTCTGATTTCAACAGACACTTGAAAAATAGCAAAAAATGTAAGATGGTCTGTGGCTGTGCCTGGTGCATTTGCACTGCAATAGGAAGACAATTATTTCTGAAAGGTTTCTAACATTTCAAACTATTAATTGTCAGTTCCCATTTGACAAGAAAGTATAAACAACGAGTTTGCTAGAAATACTTTCACTAGAAAAGTTGAATTATTTGTTCTCTTATACAACATGACTGTCTGCTGTACTTTTGCCTACTTATATTTACACATAAGTACGCATTTGTATACACACGCATACACACATTTTTGTCTGCTCCTGTCAAGCAGAGTCAGAACAATTTTCCCTGCAAATATAGCTTTAAGCATCAACCTAGAGAAAATAAATAAATATGAAATTTAGCAGATTTCATATGAGAAAAAAATGAAATCATCAGAAGACATGAAAATTCTATTATGGATCAATATATAAATTCAAGCCTTCCCCAACAACTATCATTCCTGTGCCAAAGGACAGACAAGCAGTAGAGATTTCTCCTTCTGCTGAGGTCTTTCTATGCTGCCTGCCAGCACTACCATAGCATTAAGGAAACTAAAATAGAACTGAGTATAATACTACAACTAAAGGAGACCAAATTGTTTCCTTTCTTATTATACTGTGTACTGTACTGTATTCCCAAAGAATCATTTACTTCATGTTGACTCATCAGTGAGCTTCTTCTGTACAGGCTTCATTAAAGATGACACAGGTATAAATTTCAGTTGGATAAACTTCTAGCTATGTATGACTTTTTCTCCAATGTATGTAAGACACGAACACAGACTCATGGAATGCTATGAGATCTTAAAGTAGTCTTCTGTCTTACATTAATTTATGAACTTCTATATCTCCCATTCCAGGTAAGCTCAGCAAATGTATGAGTCAACTCTTGATTTTTCTTCTTGCTTTCAATAACCACTCTAACAAAACTTTCCAGAAGGCAAATGTGGTTTTATGTAATAACACCCTGAAGCAGAAAAAGGTTGCACACAAACTTCTCTAAGCGTTTATATTTGTAAAACCTCGAATTATAAAGCACACATTCTATGCATGCATTTCCTATATTTTCCATCCTTATCTTGTCTTAATTATGTATGAAAATCAATTCATCCTTGAATCATTCTCAAGTTACTAGAAAAACACAAGACAAAATGTAGAAATGCAAGTGCCAATGATCTTGCTGCAAATTCATAGATTAAAAACAAAACAATTTTATCAGTGACACTGCTAAGAGCAGTACAGTTATTTTCCTACAGATCCTCACTGTATTATGAGTCACACTGTAGCAGAGTAAAATAGATGCAGTCATACTCTCTGTTAATATGGAACGAGACTTCTGAAGACTACAGTTCCCAGCATACATAGTTCTTATTAACTTTCTACAAATGTAAGTATTTCTAAAAAACACAAAATCTGCAATCCTTACCACAGTATTACAAATGAAAGCTGCCCAATAATACTTTAGGAAATAAACTGTCACCATTCTTGGGACTTTAGCAAGTCCTCTGAAAATTTCAGGCAAAATCCTACCCGCTCCTTTACAGTTCTAAAGCCAACATAATTCTTCTGTGGAATCTTGTCTAGTTAATATGTACTATGCATGATACCAGGTGCTGTTGTGGCTTACTGTAAGGGAAAGTCTGATATACACCAAGCATGGCTTATAGTGGTCATCTGGCTATGATAGCAATCTCAATAATAAGATGGTTAGGAAGAGAACAATGTCTCCTTCTTTCCTAATTTCTCTAGAGCTTCCCAGCAGGAAAAGTAAATGTTTCACAAGCGTGAAAATTATACAAGTTTGTCTGAGCTCAAGAACCTGAAAAGAGGAACAGAGATTAGCCTTCTGTAATCACAGTTGATTCTCCTGCTCTGATTGACAAAGAAAAACAAAGTCAATATCTCTTCTCAACTGAGCTTCATAGTCTTGGAAAGAACAGCTTCATTTTGACGTTCATTTAAACCAGTATATTACTTTGCAATTCAGCTGCCACTCAAATGAACAAGATGTGGTGCTAGGATAAAAACACATGTAAGGATATATCATAAACTTACACTTTTTTCCTGCCTATGCAGAACAATAATCTGCCTTCAAATTTACAGACCTTGTCACTAGAACTGCAGAAAAAAAAATTTGATTTGCACACATCTTGTTGGACTGGCCATGTTCTAGCAATCGGCATAAAGCAAGTCTCAAGACAAAACCAATTCATTTCTTCTGGCAATAAACAAACAAATAAACACAGAAACACACACTCATATATATAAAACAGAATATTTATCTCAGAATGGCTTTGTGCTACTCTTGCACTTCATTTCATAGATCAGCTCCCAGATAACCATGAGCAGTTTATTTGCCTCTCAAAAGTTACGGTGCTTAGTTTAAGTGGCCAGTTTAATTAACTTATCCTATTATTGTCATTGCAATCTATGTGAAAATCATTGCATTTTTGTATAAATTGAGAGCATGAACACAGGTGGAAAAAAAGCAGAAATATATAATAATTTCCAAGTGAGAGACCAAACCAGTCAGCTTCACAATTTTAGAACTATGAATGGATTTTTACCTTGATTGCCAGTATAAATATGTTTATACACCATTAGAAGGTCATACAGAAAGTCTGCAATGTTGCAATGGAAAGATAGACTATCTTGACTCTACAACTTGTCTGCCTTATTCTGAACTCAAAAAATGAGGACATCCAGCAGGTAATTTATTATTATTATTATTATTATTATTATTATTAACTATTCTACGTCTCTTACAAGGCCAACAATCATACTTTTTGACAGATATTTTTCCTGGCTTGTTCAGAAAGACTTCAGAGATAGATATATACAGTCTAATATTTCAGTATCATAAAGTGATACACAGTATTAAAATTTTTAAAAACTTGCTACAGCCTAAATCCACTACAGTCTTGTCCATTGCCAATAAGGATCACATCTTTCCACAAATTCTGTGCAATGAGAAGTGTCTCCTTTTTTTTTTTTTTTTTTTTTTTCCCAAATGCTTGTTTTCTAGATCTTTCTCATCATTGTCATTAAACAGTGTATTAAGTCTGGCTAGTTTGGAGTTAGTTTTCTTCACAACAGCTCGTATGATGCTGTATTTCAGATGAGTGATCAAAACAATGCCAATAACACATTATGTTTTAGTTACTGCAGAACAGTTTGCACAGCATCAAGGCATTCTCTTTTTTTTTTCCATTCTGCCCCCCACAGTGAACAGATTGAGGAATATGTAAGAGGATGGGAA